>NW_017728931.1:33837463-33865821 GCF_001723895.1 Crocodylus porosus
TGACCCCAGCTGACTTCCTGCCCTTTGGGCAGGGGGCTGGACTCGATCTCCCGAGGTCCCTTCCAGCCCTAATGTCTATGAAATCTATGAAATTTTTGTTCCCCTGTAGGTGTGTGTGTGTGTATATATGATTGAAATCACCCCTTAATTTAATTTTAAAATAAAAATTGAGCTCTTTAAGTCTTTCCATATAAGGCACGTCTTTCAATCCTCCTACTATTTTTCCAGTTCTTCTCAGAAGCTGGATTCTTGTCTGCCTGAATCCCCAAAACAAAGCCAGACACAACTATGAGCTCTCCCTGGGTTTTGCCTTTACCATGCTATTTAGTAAATGTAGAGAATGATTTTGTTTAAAGTGGTTTCAGTACAGATGTGGAAGGGAAAGTGATTACCTCAGAGATATCCTGCGTGGTTTTTTTACATGAGTTCTGCTCATCTTGGAAACTGGTCAAGTGGATCCGGTATCGGGCTGGCTCCATCCCTGGGCTAAAACTCACCAAAAAAGATTTGTCATCCAGACTTTCAAAATAAATGTTAGGTTCCCACAGACTGCCTGCAAATAATAAAGGTATTTCAGAATTACAAACCTTTCCAGGCAGTCATATGGGGGCACCAATTCCCACCGCTATGACAAGTACAGCCATGCTTTACCTGTCTGCAAACATGGTGTGGTTCTTTTCATCAGAGGATCCTTGCAATCTGCAGGAAAAGGAGATGCTGTTGGTTTTTCACACTGAGATGTTGCACTTACATTTAGAATATCAGAACGCAAACAATTTTTTATCCACCAAAAAAGCATCAAAACAGAACAATTACAATAGTATTACTGTAGCACAAGTATGAGCCATTTCTTTTAATTACACCATATTTTTAGGATCCTCTGAAGACAAGGATCTCTTTTCAGAGGCAACAAAAAACTTACTTCCATTCTATAATCTTCCCTCAACATTTGGGTCATTTATACACATACATTTTTGTGCAGATAGACTGTGGAGATCTGGAAGATAGACTTGATTAACTGAATCTGCTCCGTTCCATACACAAGCTGACAAGCATGTCACTGCATTGCTTGCAGTTGTATAAGCAGCAAAATGTGCGTCAGGATGGAGGAAATGGCGGTGGTTCACTTTTGAACTACATCACCTTCTATGTATTTATTTCAAAAGCAGACTGCTGCCATTTTCTTAATACTGACGTGCATTTCACCACTTATACAACTGCAAATGATGCAGCGCTGGGCACTTTTCAAAGCGCCGGGCTCTGTGGTGCCTGCATGTGTAAAAATACCCTTAATGAGGGAAGGTCTGTGCAAAGTGCGTCACCTGGTACTGAACTCTAAAAAGGCATGTCATGATTTCATATTCATCTCTGGAGGCAGCAAAATTCACAGCCACAGACCCCATCCCACCAAAGATATTCTGTCAGCATTTTCTGAGCTCACAGCAGGTCTACCAGCTGGACTATCTTTGCTGACCATAATTCTTCTACACTTATGGTGTTTCTCTCTGAGACCGACTTGACAGATTATATTTTTGATTCTGCATAACATTAACAGCATGATGGACCTCAAACATACACAAACAAAAAACACTCAAGCTTTACAACTCCCAACCTGTTTTTTTCAGAGCAGCTAAACCAGGGGTGGGCGAAATGCAGCCCGCGGGCTGGATGCGGCCCGCCAGGCGATTCTATCTGGCCTGTGGGGCCCCTAAAACATTTAGAAAATTAATATTTATTTGCCCCGGCTGCCTGTCATGTGGCCCTTGATGGCTTGCCAAAAGTCAGTAAGCAGGCCTCCACCCAAAATAATTGCCCACCCCTAAGCTAAGCCCAACAGAAAGAACAACTCTGCCTACTCCATCCTCTAGCAAAAGTGGAGGCCAGAAGCTAGGTGATAGAATTTTTGATCAGCTGGCCACACAGCATGTAAGGACTTGTGTATACCATCTTCTTCTGAAGAAGCTACTGCTATCTAGAATGAAAAAATTAACTACAACAGATCTGACTCTGTGAATTGTATTACGAGTAAAGCTTTACTTTATAGGATGCTATTCGCACAGGCTTCTGGAAGCTTGGCTATGAAGGGTCTGTCATGAATTGTTGTACATACTTTGCTTAACTCTTTGCGCACATCAAAGTAGCAGCTTGTTACTTTGGAAGCACAGACTTTCTGAACATTCGTTTTTTCAGAAGAGCAAGTTTTATAATTCTTTCACCTCCCTGCACCCTGTAATGAATCTTACTTGCAACTCATGAATCAGTTTAACTAGTCTGGTTTAGAAAGGTATAAAGCCAGTTATAGAACTGGCAAACTGGTATTCCAATCTCAAGGCCTAGTAGAAACCATCAGAGGATTCCCTACCAGGCATTTTGAAAGACTTGGATTTGCAGTTGTGGTCTCCATTTACGCCCAGTTTAGGCAGATGATGAACAGTCACTTGGTACGGCTGACCAGGCTCCACTTCAAAGCGATCAAAAGTGAAGTTCCACTGAAACAAAGGATAAGATAGTCTCATTCTCACAACTGAACTGTCCAGTCACTCAAATTATCAATTCTTTTCTCTTCCCCATAGTTCATCCTTTTCTTCAGCATGATAAGCAACAGCTTCCAAGTTAATTGAATATTGTCTGTCTCTTGGACCTTGCCTCCAAAACTCTCTTGGTTTGGAACGGTAAAGCCTGAGTCATGCTATGGAACTATTGGCCTACGATGGCAAGGGTGCATTCAGCTGCATGCCTAGTTTTACCCAAGTTAAGTTCTGAACTGAAGACAGTTTAGATTGTAATAAAGGCAAGTTATGATTAATGGCATTTATACAGTTTGAGAGGAAAATTTTTGTGCTGCTAAGTAGTTGTATGTATGGCTAAGTAGTTGCTGTGTTTTGTCATTTCTCATTTCTGCTTCTTTACCTACAATGTTCTCACAGATGAGTGAGGAGATAAAACTCCTGGGAAAGTTCTGTATGCTCCTGGAAGCCAGAGCTGTTCTCCCCAATATGCTTCTGCTTAATCTCAAATAGTCCCAAGAACTGAGCTCAAGCTGTTCCCAAAGGGAGCTATAGATGGATGAGGCAGTTGGAAAGGAAATAGCATAGAAAGAGCAAGCAGTCACTGCAGGGCTCCCTTTCCTGATATAGCAAAGAAGTAGCCTGATGATACAAGGAGTGAATTAAAAGCAATATATTTACATCATACCATTACTTTTTCATAGGGAATAACAGTTGTTAAGATTATTTGCATTTCAGTAGCACTGTACAAGGCACCATACAAACATACAGTAATTAAAAGTCTCTGTTTTTCTGTGCCAGAGGACAGTTATAATCTAAATAAAGGCTAGGAGACAAGGAGCATCAGCATTCCCATTTTACAGATGGGAAAGAGAAGAGGACATGATTTGTACAAAGTCACATAGGAAATCTAAGCCGAGTTGGAAAATGAATCTAGATCTCCCAAAAGAAAGGCCTGAAGCTCAGGACTAACCTGCCTGGCTAAGAAAGCTATTCCTTTCACTGACAGCCTGACTACTTTAATTGAGCAAAACAGAAACACACCTGTGACATACATAACCTTGCCAGGGCCCTCCACACTCACCCGGCTTCCATCTGGACGGACCTGAAGAGGCAGGTTGTTCTGAAAGTCAAACTGGACACAGATTTGTCGATTACTGGATACCTGCAGCACAGCCAGCTCCACTCCTCGGAGATACTGGATACTAGCTGAAAAGGAAGAAATTTGCATTTTGTTCTAGGAATTTTCAGTCTAGGAAATTTAACCCCATAATGATCTCTGGCACACTTGGGGCATACAACAGGCCTACTCTCATTCATTATAGCCCATCAGATAAAGCAGACTTGCTTATTCACTTGCCGACAGCGATCCTCAGATGAAGCAGCACCCCATTAACTGCTGTGCCAATTCATAAAATACCTCAGCATGCTGTAGAAACTGGCACCGGAGAAGCTTCTTAAGACAAACAGAAACAGGCTGAGAAATGAGAGGGGAGTGGTCATGGTTTAGGCTGACTTTTGTTATATGGCAGGGACAGGAGAAAGGACCTTAATAGACAATTCCACATTTACACTATTTCTTACACTGTAGGGCTGATATATCTGGTTCTGGTACCTCAAACATATAAATGTACTTACCTGAATACCTTACACCAATCAGCACATTTATAACTGTGTCTATACTAGAAGGCTGTGCCACTAGCTATATGCCTTCCTAAATTAATACAGTTACAGTGGTGCAAACCAAAGTCTACACAAGCCTTAAGACACATCTAGCAATGTACCACCTGGCTTTGCATAAAGAACTATTTTTCTTCTGCTTGATGCCAGTCAGTCTAGAATTACAGCTGACAAGAGTGGGAAACGGGGCTAAGGGAGATTTCACAAGTAATTGAAAACTGAAGAAAGGGGCAAAGTTGGAAGGTAACCACTATCTTCTACTGGCACTGGGCTGCATTTCCTGAGGCGCCAGCTCTGGAGCTTCTGTAGATGTAATATAGGAGATCTATGTTAAAGGAACTGAATTTAATTATTCCACTTTGAAGAAACTTGCAGTGGACCTGAGACAACCGCAACCTAAGCGACTGTGTGAGGTAGGTTTCTGGATAGACTGCTATCCAGTGGTAAATAAAACCTGTACATTTCCCATCTACTTGTTTTCATTTTTGGCTAAATTCCTCTCCACAAGTTTATGGTTTTAAAGACATGTCTTTTTACCATTAAACATGTTCCAACCCTTAAACAATGCCAGTAACTAAGCACATTTCTAGAAAGCTCCTTTTGCTGACAGCATGCAGAGATATGTAAAACCAATTTCCAGTAAAATGCATGCAAACAAGATCAGTTTGGAACATCTCTTAGTACTGTACTTGGCATGTTCTAAGCATTTTATGTGCAATAAAAACCTAATTTAGTAATAAGAAAATCAGATAGTTTAAGGGTGGCAGAATGCAGTCCCTCGGTCAGATATTGATGGCACTGGGAACTTGCCTTCAGCATGGGAGAGTTTAACACCATGGTTACATTTAATTTTTCCCCCTTCTTCTATCTTTAAGCATTGTGCTTCCACTCAAACAACAGCACATGGTCTCTGATAAGCCTGAGTGACAAGGAAGGGAAGAATTTCCCCTGGGGTTACTTACCTCATGGTCTCATGCTCTGTAGGTAAGCTGTCCAAAACCTATTTCAAAGCTAGACTAGCCAACAGCTTTTAATACTACAGTCTTATCACTATCTTTAATAGATCCTTAAGCTTTATAAACAGCTCCCTTTCCATATTGACGAATGATGATCACGTACCATCTGTAGCAACTTTCCATTCAATCCGCAGGACTGGGAGTAACTTTTCCTCCTGATCACGGAAAACACCAGGGACGACATCAAGAAGACTTGGTGCAGAGGGCGTCCATGTGGAACTTTGTAGCCAGCTCTCATCCATGCAGGTACCTGCCAGGCAAACCAAAGCTGTTTCTTAGACCTGAGCAGGAAACCGTTTCCTCACTGGACAAAATTTAGATTTCAGGAGTTCTTCTGTTGTGTCAAACACTCCCAATCTGCTTTAGTTTAAGCTAATTTCCATCTTAGTGAGCACTGTACATTGTGGCCAGTTTGTACGGATCTGCTGGCTTCTGCTGGAGGACACAAAACCTGCTCAAGTGCATGGCGGTATGACTTCCTCTTGTGCGATTTGCACAGTATAGACACCTTGGTGATGAGTCACAGAAGAGATCTGCACAAAGAGCAGGTGGTCTTGATCATGGGGAGAGCCAGGCACACAGTATGTACGACATGTGAAGACTATAAACTTTGGGTTTTCTGTGGAGACATACCTGTCTTTAAAATCCACAAGGAAAAAGGGAGCACTGATAATCTAGTCTGAACTCCTGCCTAAAAGAGACCAGTTTCACTCAGTAGCTTCTGCATTTCTCATTGGGCTAGACATACCCTTGTTTAAAAATAAAACAAACAAACAAACAAACAAATAAAATCAGATGACAGAGAATCTGTTGCAACTCTACATACACTGTTCCAATGAGTACCTATATTCTTTGTTGGAAACACCTGCCTTCTTCCTATTCTGAATATGTCCAGCTTCATCTCCTAGCTACTAGCTCTCAAGTCTTTGCTGACTTAACAAATCCTATAGCTTAAAATAATTCATGTTAGCCAATATGGTGCTACAGGACATGGATCTTGTCATCTCATCATAAAATGAAGTTAGGTTTGACAAGTTTGATAGATAGATGCAATATACACCAGATTTGAAAAGCACTTGCCTTTGTACCACACAACACTGCAATTAAAAAAACACTACACAATATCAATAAAGTATACATATAAAAAAATAGCTAGCTGACAGATCTCAAAAAGTAGCTGTCAATAAGGAACCATGAGCAAAAGCAGGTTTTTCTACTGAAGAATTGCAGAGATCAATTCTAGGCCTGGTGGTATTCAGTATTTTTAATCAGTGATATAGATGTAAACATAAAAATCACTGCTAAAATGTTATGGATGACAGACTCATCCATTCTTATTTACCACTACCATGTGACAGACTGTCAGAGTGGTAAATAAGGACAGAGGGGTCACATACAGTGATCTGAATTACCTGCTAAATTGGACCCATTCAAACAAATGCATTAAGACAAAATGCAAGGTCATATATCTGGGAACAAAGAATTCAGGCCATACCTGCAGAAAGGTGTCTTCCTGTCCTCATCCCACTCCCATTTCCCACGAACAATCTCCTTCCTATGTTAAAACTTCTATCCTTAAATGAAACCATCTCTTAACCCCTCTTGAACACATTTAAATAGACTGAGCTGCTTTAGTTTTACTACAAAGCAGGTTCTCTAGACCCTGAATCATTCCTATAGCCCTCTTCTGATTTATGAACTTCTTTTTATACAAACTAGGTACAATAATTGCACACTGGACTCTAGTAATTGTCTCACTAACGTTATATACAGTATTATTAACTACCTCCCTCTTTCTGCTTACTGTTGCTTTCTTCTACATACAAGGAACTCATTTGTTCATCTAGTCACTACATTGCACTGAGAAGCCTGGTTCAGTTTGCTATCCCACTTTGTCACAAAAAAACTTTTACAAGCAGTGATTTTATATTTTCTTCCAGATCATCTATTAAAATATTGAATAGCATCGAGCCAGGAACAGATAAGATCCCTGGGCATGCCACAGATCACCCTTGAAAGTCAATTTGAAAGATTTATTGTACTTAAAAGTGCCACATTATTTTTGCAGTACTGTTTTTAATAAGAATGCCATGTCATACAAAGTCAGTGCTTCACAACAGTTGTAGTAGACTAAGTTACTTTTGTCAACAAGAGCTGAAGTCTCAATATATCAAGTTGGTTTTATGAAAACAGGTCATACCAAACAATGCTGACTGGCTTTAATTCTATCACTCTCCTTCCACTCCTTATTGACTGTACTCTATATAAACTTTTCCATGATTCCCCCAACCCACGATGTGTTAGCCTAACTGGCCTATATTTACCCAGTCATCCCTTTTACCCTTCATACATATTGAAACATTAACTTTTCTACCCTTCTGGCTCAACCAACAGTTATGACATGCTTTGTCTATACTTTGAAACACTTGGGTGGCAAGTTATCTGATCCAGGGCATGTCTACGAGACACTTGATGTACTGAAGACTAAATCTAGTGAGCGTTAGCGCGGCTGGCAAAATCTGGGCTGATGTGCAGTAGACTTGGTCACAAAAGAGTGTTCATCTGCACTAATGCACAGCAGCACTGATTATGGTGCATTAGGTTTAATACCCATTATTACAGGTACTAAACTTAATGCACTGTAATTATGGTGCATTAATGGATGTGTCGACACGTTCCCCAAGAACAAAATATTTAACTTTAGGAGTTCCTGTTTCATATTTAGTTTTCTAGTATAGTATGGAAATACATCTTCCAGTTACTTTCCAACATAGAACATGTATTTAGTGAACATTTCTGCATTATTACTGATAATTTTATAACCTGTATTGATTAAGGGAGCTATTCCTCTTGTTCGATACCCTTTAAAAAATTTGTACTGACCATACGCTTTTTACTGGTATGCCTAGTCTCCCTCAGCAGCTGGCTGCAGTTCATATCTGCTAACTTACAGTCATTATTATCAACTTCTTTTTCCAAGTTGCATAGTTTCATAGTTTCTAGGGTCGGAAGAGACCCGAGTAGATCAAGTCCGACCCTCTGCCATGGCAGGAAATAATACTGGGGTCAAACGACCCCAGCAAGATGTTCATCCAACCCCCTCTTAAAACCCCCCAGGGTAGGAGCCAGCACCACTGGCTGTACAGTTCTTCATCATGCCTTGCTAATCCATTAAGTTCGCATCTAATTCTAAATGCTGATTTAGTAAGATTGGTGTGGGATGGATACACGGTACACACGAGCTTATCCTTAAAAACTATGGTGGGACCTTATTAAGACTTACTCTATTTTGAACAGAAGCTAAATCATTTTGTAACTGTTCTTTTTGAGAACTCTGTTCTGAAATGCAGACAATCTTCAATTCCTCTTTTAGATGGAGTTGGTTTTGGATTCACGAGGTGAGCTGCTTACAACACTAGCCCTGACAATAATACTTAGTTCTACACCTTTCAGTGGTTTAAATAGAAACACTCAGCTTGTGAATTCAATTAAAAAACATGTCACGAATGAAAACAGCAGGAAGAAGAAAAAAGGACTTACTGTTTCTTACAAGGCAGTTTAGATCCTGTGGAGAAAAACAAGACAATCACTGAGAGAATAGAAATTGTTTTCAAATGTACTAGTCCTTCTTTGCTAACACAGAGAAGGCAACCCAGCAAAAGCAAGTGTTTCTAACCAACAGATACAGGCTGGAAGTGACTTCTTGTTATCAGTAAAAAGTACCATAAAGTTACCATCTAGACAAGCTAAGGGAGTAATCAAGTACAGGTTCTTGAAGGGTGAATTTAAGGTCACAATAAGACAGAGAGAAGGTAAATTTAGGTTGAGTATCAACAAATAGCTTCCCCAAATGAAGATCTATTGGACCACAGGTCTTTGCCACACAGCTGGCAAATTACAACCATCTAACATCAATTAGGCTGGTCACTATCTCTGACTTTGGAGATGGGACTGGCTTCATGACAGCTCTATGAAGCAGGGCTTGCCACTATGGTATTTGATTATGCAAAGTATAAAGGGGCATCATTCGCTCTTTGGGTTGGTAAATACTATCACAATACTTAAGGTCACTTTAAAATCTTCATTAGACAAATCACTGGAGAACACATAAGAGGGAACGTTTCTGCATTCCCTAAAGAGAAATGGACTGGAATGGTTAGTATGCCTTTCCCATTTTTTGGATCTAGGATGCTATTAGAAATCCTGGTACTAAAATTCAGGGTGGCTTTGACTTAAATCAAATTGACTTAAATCATGATTTAAATCAATGGTCAGGAAGCCTTGATTTAATCAGTTTTCTACAAAAAGTGCATTCTTGTTGTATGATATAACCTACATTAAAAGATTCCCAAACAGGGTCTCTTATGGCCTGACAAGCCTGCTGCCATGATAGGTTTTCCCTTTTACCAAGCTATTCCCTCACTAAATCTCAAATCAGTGGACAGGCTATACTCAGAAACTTATTCCTCAAGACTTCTGGAATATTCTGCTCAAAGTGTTTCTCTTTTTGTTTCTACAGCCCCTCCCTCCTTGCATTTATCTCCAGATTCCTCCTACTTGCCCAGATCTACTCCACCCACAGCAATCCTCTATTCATTTAACTTCTTGAAACTTTGCACTTTTAGAGAGAAGCAAGGGCCTGACTGTGTGTACACAAACTTGCAGAGACAACAGGGGTGATGGGTAGGTAATCAGGTCTGTTGTCTTTCATCTCTTATAAGTATATAAGGGGTATATATCTGGGTCTGGATGAACACCTGTTCACCAGAGTGCCCCATGGGATGACAAGGTCAAAAGGTCACAAACTCCTCCAAGACTGTTTCAGCTGGACAGAAGGAAGAACTTCTTTACTGTCTGAGCCCCCAAGGCCTGGAACAAACTGCCGCCAGAGGTGGTGCAAGCACCTACTCTGGACTCCTTTAAGAGTTAATTGGACATTTTTCTTCCTGGGATCCTGTGATCCCAGCTGACTTCCTGCCCCTGGGGACTCGATGATCTTCTGAGGTCCCTTCCAGCTCTAACGTCTATGAAATCTATAAAGTCTCCATATACTGCTGTGAACAAGGATGTTATCTCTGGAGACACAAATCCAGTGTGAGAACTGAAACTAAGCATCACAGAGATGCTTAATGGGATCTTCTAGACTGAACACTGAGTCCCATTGGGTAGAGCGTTTTTTTTTCCAACCTTTACTAATATATAGAGGAGCCTCTGGGAACCCCATACATTTTTAAAGTTGACCTACAAAAAGGAGGTGACAGAAAAGGGACAGACTACTTCAACTGCTGTCCTTTTATACTTTATGAAGAAACAAAATGGTCTGAAAGAGTAGAGGACACACAAATTTTGCTTAGTTTTCTGCATTAGAAACTCATGTCTTGTGTCCTTGTATTCACTAGGAAAAGGGTGCACAGTGAACTGAAGTTAACCAACTTTAGTTCTAGCAAGGTAAAATCCTAGTGATGGTAAAGTAGTTTACTTTGAATTGCTATAATTCAGTAAACTCCAAACACTTGGTTTCCCTTGGCCTCTAGTCAAGTCTTCACCTAGAAAAAGACACATCTTACTCATTAAGATTCTAGTAGGAACACACCTCTGTGGTTTCTTACCTCACTGTTACTCGTCAAGGTCAACCACAGGCAGAGGATATCAACTATGACAAATTATGAGGTAAAAACTGCATGTGTCATCTCCTCTAGATTTTACAGAAAGGTAGTTAACATGTTTACCTTCAGATAATTTACTGGGGGAAAACAGACTACAATATCAATTGCTAGGTTTCAGCACTAAGGAAAACTGCAAAGCATCAGATCAGCAGTTCCCAACCTTGGGGTCGCAGCTAATGAATGAAGTTGCGCACTCCTAGGGAGATAGGCATAGAGGGGGGGGAGTGGGGAGGGGCATGTGCTCCTCAGATCTGTCCTCTTCCTGGCAACTCTGCAGCAGAACAGGGCAGGGAGGCTTAGTGCCACTGCCAGAAGCCCCATGCCAGCTGTACCACCGTGGCAAGGTGTCCCCTGCCTGCCTGGAAGCAGTGGGAAGCACAATTCTGCACTGCTGCTGCCAGGTGGGCAAGGGGTGCCTTGCCATGATGGCATGGAGTTACCAGCAGTAGCACCAAGCCTTCCCACCCTCCAGCACCGGGGCCCACTATCTGGGCTGTGAAGGCCCTCATGGAGAGGGCTGCAGGGCAAGGAGACCCAAGCTGGTAGTGGGCAGCCTGCATCCTCCCCCTTGCCTCCCATGGGTTCTACTTTGCCCATGCTACCCATGGGGGGGAAGGGGGAAAGAGAGGGAAGCTGGGCTCTGTGCTTTGTTCCAGCCATAGCAGCTGCTGCCTCCTGCAGGTGGCAGCTGGGACTCAGGTGCTGCTGGGTGGGGGGTTGCAGGCCCTGGCCCTGGTCCCATAGTCCTGGCAGCTGGAGGCCCCTGCTGGTAGGGCGGGGGGGCGGCACGGGGGGGAAGGAGGCTGCAAGTGAGGTTGGGGCTGTGGGAAGTGAAGGGTCATGCTAAGGAAATGGAGTCATAAATGGGTTCATGACAAGGAAAAGGTTGTTGGGAAGTATTGTGTTAGATCATGTTCTTGTTTCCCACTGGGGTCAGTCTATTTCTACTGTCCTGGACCTAAGCAAAAGCACCACCAAAAACTCTGGTTAATTGTGCTTCTAAAGGGCAGAAGAACTCTCTTGCATGGCAGTGGTTCCCAATCTGTGGTACAGGTACCACCAGTGTTATGCAGACAACTTGGCAGTGGTGCACATTAACAGGTTTATAATAAAGTAATTATATGACAAAAATTTGCTGGTAGTACTCAAGGTTGTATCATTTTAAATTGGTGTTGTGTAATTTGTCAGTTTGGGAACCTAGGGTGTTCCTGATGTTTTGGATACAATACTTTATAGCTGCAGGTGAGAGTTGGAAATGATGAGTGTGAGTAGTCCTTCAACTGTCTGGGACCTGGCAAGGACCTGGACTTAAGGGGTCTGGAGGCCTTATGCAGTTCTAAGCCCAATCATGAACAGAGCCCACTGGTGCAATCACTTTCAGCTTCAAAATAATACTAATGAGGTATACTTAGTATACCAAGTATAACATACTTGTTATGCGTGTTTATCTTTCAAGCACTTAACACACTAAAGCTAAAAGATAGTCAAGTAAAGGAATCAGCTGAAGCAAGATTGATGCATGGCATTCAGGCTGATTGAGGAGTGCTCATGAAAAGAGGGTGCACCAATTTAAATTGGTGTCACTGATATAGAAAAAGCTCCACATTGGCTTTCTAAATACTATCAGGTTTAGATAAGTCTAGGTAAACAGTATGGACTGTTTGCTTAGATTGAAACACTCCCATGTAACACCTGCAATGCAAATACTGCAGGCACTTTGCTAGTGAGTAAGAGCTAAAAAGCAATTAGGCAAATACCATGGAAACCCAACTGAAGCTAGCTAATCTGAATCTATTTCACTTTGTGCTAATCTATAGCACAAAGTGAGAAATGTAATAAATTAGCAATATTGACAATAAAATACCTAAGAACATAAAAAGTGCTCTACTGGGTCCAACCAATAGTCCATCTAGTCCAGTATTCTATCTAGTCTAGTGACAGAAATGGATGATACAGAGGAAAGGCAATGAACAGGATATCTCTAGTGATGTATTCCTTTTCCAATATCCTTCCTTGTATCCACCATTACTGGTTTAGAGATGTCACCATTCTGTTCAGACATTAATAAATCTATAACATATAAATTTATCCAGTCCCTTTCTGAACCTGGCTATGCTATCTACCTCTACCACCTCCCTTGGCAATGAACTCCACAAGTTAACTACATGTTGCAAAAAGTATTTTCTCTTGTTAATTGTAAACCTGTCACCTACTAATTTCAGCAGGTGCCCCCTAGTTCTAGTATTCCGGGACTTGGTAAACAACACTTTCCTGTTCACTTTGTCTCAGTGTTGCCAACTCCCATGATTTTTGGTGTTGTTTTTGTGTACAGATTTAAAGAATATTTAATAGAACACTATATATTTTACCTGATGAAGCCTCTTTGATCGATAAGTTGTAACAACTTTTTTTGGGGCAAAGTTTAACAAAATTACTTTTCTTAAGTTAAAAATTATCACTTACATCTGGGGTTTTCAACCTTTTTTAAGGGTACAGCCCTTTTGGTGGTGGCAGCCAGATGCGGAGCGGGGTGGGGTGGGGGTTGTCTGGACACACAGTGGTGGTGGGGCTTGCCTGTGGTGGTGGTAGCATGGGGTGGTGGATGACAGTGGTGGCTACTGTGTGACAGCTCTCCCACATCTGGCTGGCCAGACTGTGCCTATGCAGCCAGCAGAGGGGAACTGCTGCCCTTGTCCCCTCCCCCTGCTCCTGGGAGGTGGCGGTGCAGGGTGGTTGGTGGCAGTGCTCCATCCCCACCTGCCCACACATACCCCCAGCACCTTTCCAAGTACCCCTGACTTAAATCATGGCTGTCAAACTGGTAGCCTGGGGGCTGCGTGTGGTCTATGAGTTGTTAACATGTGGCTTGAGGGACTCAGTGGCCGCCTCTCCCATAGCTGTGCAGCAAGGGAGGGTCCAGGGCTCATGCGGTGGGAGCGGGTGGAGGCCCACACATTGATGCTGCAGCCCGTGTGGTGGTATGGAATTCCGTTGGGGTGATCCTTGCAACACACAGCTTGTGCAGTGTGCAGCTTGGAGGCTGCAAAAAGGCTCTGTGTGTGGTCCCCAGCTGCACCAAAGTTGGACAGCTTTGAATCAGATGAAATCATTCAGGACTTCAACATTTTCAGATCATCAGTAATTATTGTAAACCATGTTCCATAAAGTACCTGTATAATTGGTGGCAAGTTATTTACACAAAAGACAAAACCATCTGCTTTCATTTAAACATTAATTCTACCCAGCAGATAAGGCACAGGGAAGACAGCTGATATACAACTATCAACCTGTGCTGCTGCTCTGAAAACCAAGCCAGCACGTTAGACTTAGATCCTTCTCCCACAGAATCAGTCATCTAAGGCAAAACCATTTGAGAGATTTCACAGCTAAAGAGCAATCTTTCAAACAGCTGTATGCATGGCACCAATATCTAGGTTCATCCAGTACCATTCAACTGGTGGACAGGGATTTGGACAAGGGTGAAATTTACCTCCACTGAAATTGCAGTTTTTGACATGAAGCACAGTCTCGAGCACACCAGATTTCTGCTGGGTTCTTGACTGTAGTTATACAAGCTTAATTTTTTAATCTCAAACAGAAACATGTTGCTGGGAATGTTATTACTGCTACAGCAGCCACAACCACAACTGGAGTAGTAGACATGCCCTACTTTTGGACCTCAATCCATCCCATCCTTGGTGCTCAACTGGCCTGCTTCCTAGTGCATGTACACCTCCCTCCCCCCCACACACACTTTCCAACACACACTGACCTCTTCATCCATTATACAATAGATCTTTGTTTACCTATTTGGGTAGATTAAAGTTGGGCCCAGTCAGGCATAACTATAGTGAGTTTGCTAGAAGAGCTTGACGCTTCTCAGCCTGTCTGATCACCAGGGATTTTTGTTTTCTGTTTCCCATGGAAAAACAGAGAAAACAATGGATATCCCCTTTTTATCCAAGAAAATGCAGATTTCTCCTTTTAGATTTCTCTTTTGCAAAGAGCTCTGCAGGCTGGTTGAGCTCCAGCCTGCAAAAGCTGTTTGTAAACAGGGCAGGAAACCCCCAGCCCTGCCTAGAGGGGAAGGGGGAAGGTCAGGGCTGAGACTGTCAGTCACAGCTCCACTCAGTTCAGCTTCACTCTTTGCTCCTGGAGCCTAAGATAAGTGGGGCTTGCAGGGGCTAGGGGCCCCTCTGGCAGCCCTGGGGGGTGCCAGGAACTGGCCCTGGCCCCACCTCAGCAGGCAGCAGTAGTGTGGGGAGCCGGCCCCATGCTGCTTCTGCTGCAGCTGTCTGCTGTTGGGGGCAGGGAGCTGCAGACTTGGGTCCCTGGCCCCATAGCCCTGGCAGCTGGGGGACCCCTGCGGCAGGCCTGGGAGTCTGGGGCTGTGGGTAGGGTAGCAATTTTTTAATCAGAGAAAACCAGAATCCTTGCTGATCACACAGTGGCATGTAGATAACTTAATAATAGTCTACCCTACCTGTAAGAACCATTCTTATGCCAGTGAGTGGTGATGGCCTCCTGGCTATCAGACAACAGAGGATGACACAGGACAGAAAAGTGAATCACAGAAATCAGGCAGGGAGATAAACACATTGCAATAGATCAGGAAATAGCCCGCAAACTCTGTGGCCATGGAAACAACAGCACACTTGCACTAGACCTCCAGGAGACCAGCATGCATCTTATCTCCTTTTACTACCCTTTAGACTGAAATTAAATCAATTGGGCATCTAAACACCTGAAAGCTGCTGGACCTCAATAATTCATCTTTGGGCACCGCACTTCAGGAGGGATGTGGATAACCTGGAAACAGTCCAGAGGATGGCTACTTGTATAGTCGAGGGCCTGTGGGTAAAATCCTATGAAGACGGATTGAGGGACCTGAATCTCTTCATCCTCCACAACAGAAGGTTGAGAGGTGATCTCGTGGCTGTCTACAAACTCATCGGGGTGGGTGGGCAGCAGGGAACAGGGGAGACTCCGTTTACCAGGGCACCCGTTGGGGTTACTAGAAACAACGGCAATAAACTGAAAGAGTAGATTCAGATCAGACATCAGGAAGAAATTCTTTACTGTGAAGGTTGCCAAAATATGGAATGGGCTTCCAAGGGAGGTGGTACTTTCCCCTACCTTGGAGGTGTTCCAAAGGAGATCAGACAAGCACCTGCCCAGAGCAGGGGGTTGGACTCAATGATCTAATAGGTCCTTTCTGACCTTAGAAATCTATGAAACCGCGACGGGCCACAGATCTGTATGCCATGTCTGTCAGACAGCTTCTGCCTCTGAAATCACCTTTTGCTACCATACATTCTGCACCTTTGTCAGCTACATGTAGGCTGAACAAATGAAAGACTTTGCATTTTGAACAGGAACAATCCTACTGTTGCAAAGTTACTCATCAAGGAAAGCAAGAAAAGGAATTTTTAAGTGGTACTGTGCATAAATAGTTTGGAAAACCTTGAATGGAATACCAGAGACTCCCTACACCTGAAAAAGGGTGATTGCTCCCAAAAGCTTGCAAAGAACTTTTTTCCAACTACTCAGCTGGTTTAATAAAAGATATCACATCTACACAAAGAACCCTGCCTGCCTACGTTAATGTACTGCAGTCTATATAAATGGTGCTTTCCATCATTTTATCCCAGGGTTGGCGCTACTTCAGTTGCTTCTGCAAAGCAGACAAAAATGGTGCATATAATCCCAAATGCACTGTAACAGTTGAACTTGAGGACTGCACCATTTCTCTGCATGTGAACATATGTTTACAGTGGTAACTGTAACAGTAACTGTAACAATGTTTACTGTAACAGCGTTATCAGGCAGGCCTTGGGTTCTTGGACCATGATCCACATTTCCGCACAGAGGACATGCTTGGGCAGGACAGGCGTCATCTCACCCCAAAAGGTAAGCGCATTTTTTCTTCCAAGCTGGCTGATCTCGCACAGTGAGCTTTAAACTAGGTTCGCCGGGGGACAGGGATGCCGAGGAATACAAGGACACTTCACCGTCAAGCCAAATGAAGCGTGCAGGTAGTACCCAGGTAAGTGACAGGGGCCAGGTCAGACTTAGGAACAAGGAGGTGGCATAGGCACCTACAGGAGGCCTCAAAGGCCTCTACACAAATGCTCAAAGCATGGGGAATAAGCACAAGGAACTTGCCCTCCTGCTAGCTAGCAAAAAATCCAGACCTAGTGGGGTTCACAGAAACCTGGTGGGATTCTACCCATGACTGGGCAGTGGACATCCAGGGACACAGGCTGTATAGGCCAGACAGAGCAGGGAAAAGAGGCGGGGGTGTAGTGCTATACATGTCCTCAATGATCTAGATGGGGTCGGAGGAGGGGCAAAATGAGGCACTCTGGGTAAGAATGTAAGGGGGGCATGGGGAAAGGGACTTGATAGTGGGTGTCTACTACAGACCGCCTCACCAGGGGGACGAGCTAGACCTGGAATTCTCAGGTCAGCTCACAGAGACTGTAAAGTCAAGGGATGTGGTTGTCATGGGTGACCTAAACTACCCAGACATCTGCTGGGAGGAGCACTCAGCCGGGTCCAACCACTCACGTAGGTTCCTAGCCAGGATACAGGACCTCCATCTAACCTAGGAGGTTCATAGTCCCACCAGGGGAAATGCCTTGCTGGACTTGGTCCTTGCTACAGGCGATGACCTGGTGAGAGGTCTACGGGTACTTGACCACCTGGGTGACACATGATCATCACCTACTGGAATTTACTATCTGGTGCAGGGTGGTGAAAGCACGCAGCAAGGCAGAGGTCCTCGACTTCAGGAGGGCTGACTTCTGTAAGCTAAGAAGGTTAGTAGGCGAGGCACTGGTGTCTTGGAGCTTCAATGAGGTGGGAGTCCAAGACGGGCAAAATGGAGGTGTACAAACAGTGGAAGCAAGGAGCTATCACCAAGGAGGATTACACCTCCATTGCTCGAGACTGTAGGGAGGTGGTTAGGAAGGCCAAGGTTGAGATGGAGCTAGGGCTAGCCATCAGAATTAAGGATGATAAAAAGTCCTTTTTCAAATACTTAGGAAGTAAGGCAGCGGCACCAGGTAACGTGGGGCCCCTATGTAGCATGAACTGAACTAATGTAGTTGATGTTAACAGAGAGTGTAATAATAGTAAAATATAACCATGTTAATCTTGTCCTGTAAGCAACTTGAAAACTCCATTTTGTATCCTTCTGCTTGACAAAGTGAATGAACTCTGTATAGGCTTTATGTATGAGTGTGTGTAAAAGGGTGAATGGTGAGAGAATGGCATAGAGATGGGAGAAGAAGATTTAACTGTTTATGTAAGCAACAAGGCACCAAATGCAAGTTACCAGCCAGTAACTAACTAACAAATAGCTGAAGAATCCCTTTGAAGCTCAAGGCCACAAAGGAGATAACAGAAGAAGAAATTCTGTCAGACGGGCAACAAAAACACTCTAAGGCTAAGATAAGCTAAAGACAAAAGAAGAACAACCGCAAAAACAAGCTAGGTATGGAAAAACCCCAAAGCACTGAAACACAGGATGCCAATCCCTATAAAAGAACACTTTGAAGATGCCAAGTTGGGGTGAGTCTCTTTCTCTACCGCTGTTTCATCAGAGCACAGATACATCTGTTCACCCTGCTCCAGCTGTTATCTTCAAATCATCACCATCTACTCAATAAGCCCAGGTTGGCCACCCTGGGCTGATATTGAGCAACTATTGCTGGTAACTATATCTGGTGTATGTATGGATGAAGTGGTTGTTTTGTGTACGTGTATGCCTGTGTGTAATGATGTATATGATGATTTGTGTGCGTTTGTATGAATGGTGTGTTCGAATCTCTATGTCTAACTCATGTAATCAATAAATATGGCACCTTGCCTTATCCCCCTTTATAAAGTCTTGCTCGTGATTTGATCAATTGGCAATTTGTGTAACACCTACAGGATGGGCTTTGGCAATCTAGTGATTGCAGCAAATGAAAAAGCTGACCTCTTTAATGAATTCTTTGCCTCCATATTCCTGAACAGGGACCAGGACATTTCCCCCACTAGAACTGCAGACAGACCCAGGGGAGGCAATGCCATGCCTAGGGTCAGGGACAACCTAGTTAGGGAACTTTTGGAGGGGCTGGACGTGTTTAAATTAGTAGGTCCAGATGCTCTTCACCCAAGGGTGCTGAGGGAATTGGCAGGGATCATAGCGGGGCCCCTGACACGGCTCTACGAGCACTTGTGGGGCACTGGCCAGGTACCAGAGGATTGGAAAAGGGCCAATGTGGTCCACATTTACAAGAAGGGGAGAAAGGAGGACGCTGGCAATTATAGGCCAGTTACCTTGGTCCTTGGGAAGATATTTGAGAAAATTATCAAGAAGCACATCTGCAAGGGCCCTGCAGGGGAGGTAATGCTCAGGGGCAACCAACATGGGTTCACTGAGGGCAGGTCCTACCCGACTAACCTGGTTTCATTTTATGATCAGGTCACAAAGTCCCTGGACGAGGGTGTTGGGGTGGATGTCATCTTCCTGGACTTTAAGAAGGTCTTTGATGTGGTTTCCCACCACATTCTCTTCAAAAAACTTGGTGACTGTGGCACTGATGCCTACACAGTCAGATGGGTGGCAAAGTGGCTAGATGGTCGCACCCAGAGGGTGGTTGTGGACAGGTTGTTTTTGACCTGGAGGGATGTGGACAGTGGAGTCCCCTAGGGCTCAGTCCTGGGGCCTGTACTTTGCAACATATTTATCAGCCATCTGGATAAGGGTTTCAAATGCACACTGTCCAAATTTGCTGATGACACAAAGATGTGGGGTGAGGTAGGCATGCTGGAAGGGAGGGATAGAATCCAGCTACATCTAGAGATGTTACAGAGGTGGGCAGATAAGAATAGGATGGAATTCAATGCTGAAAAGTACAAGGTGCTGCATCTAGGGAGAAGGAACCAGCAACACACCTACAGGCTGGGAAACACCCTTCTTGTCAACACAGTGGCAGAAAGGGATCTTGGAGTTACTGTTGCCTAATGCGAGGAAGCGGTCAGTAAAGGTAACTGCACTTTGTCGTGCATCTACAGATGCATCACAAGCAGGTCCAGGGAGGTGAACCTTCCCCTCTATGTGGCATTGGTCAGGCCACAGTAGGAGTACTGCATCCAGTTCTGGGCGCCGCACTTCAAGAGGGATGTGGCTAGCATTGAGAGGGGCCAGAGGAGGGCCACTTGGATGGTCAAGGGGCAGTGGGGCAGGCCCTACGAGTGGAGGCTAAAGGGCCTGAACCTATTCAGCCTCCACAAGAGAAGGCTGACAGGGGATCTGGTGGCTGTTTACAAACTCACTGAGGGGGGCAGTGAGACTTGGGGGAGGCTCTGTTCCCCTGGGTACCACCCAGGGTTACTAGGAATAACAGCCACAAATTGTTAGAGAGAAGGTTCAGGCTGGACATCAGGAGGCATTACTTTACAGTTAGGGCTGCCAGGCTCTGGAATGGGCTCCCAAGTGAGGTGGTGCTCTCTCCTACCTTGGGGGTCTTCAAGAGAAGGCTGGACAGATATTTGGCTGGGGTGATATGACCAAGGCACCCATTCCTGATGATATTATTAGGTCCCTTCCAACCCTAAGCACAATGAAACTATGAATGTCTGGCACAAGGAGACTTCAACTGGACCTGCAGATACTATGCAATACAAATTAATTCCACTGAAAACATTCCTAGCCCTATACATCTAAACATCATTTAAGAGTCCAGTCCATAGAGGAGATTTAAATTTCCCAGTCACACAGGAAAGCAGCAGGCTTTGCAGGTAAGAAGCAACATCCATCAGGCCAGGCACTGACCTAGGTACACAAAGCTGCATCTGGCCTCTGGAATCTATCACCAGCACATGGTTTCCACACCCCACAGACAGGTAACAGTGAAACCTTTATGAATGCCAAACAACCAGTAAGTTCAGATTCTGTGTATTATATGATATGAAGGAAGTGACCCGAGTTAGACTGCTCTCACAGGAAAGTTTTATCATCTTCCCTTTAACGCAATCCATGTAAACAAATTTCAACACTCACACAGGATCTTTGCAAATTAGTACAGCCATCAGCTTCTTGGGGATACTATGTGCCTGTAGTTATGGATAATACAGCTGTGTATGTGACCTGTGATTTGAAGGCAGATTTGGGAATACATTTAAGATTGACAGAGCTCCTGTCTTAGCCTACATTGACAAGGTGGGTCGTCTCCTCCCCTAACCCCATGTCAGACTTGAAAAACAACAAATAAATGAGAGTGCAAGGAGATGCTGGAGGCCACTTTCACTGGCGCAGTGATGATAGGGGCAAGTCAATCACTTGCTAAAAAGAATGTCTGCGTTCACATTTTTTTCCTGTATATTTTACCCTTGATGCCTTAGATCTAAGACACTGGGCTGTGTATAATGGGAAACTGTACAAATGCAGCCTATGGGAGGTCTGTATTTCCCAGCAACTGCAAGGGGGTCTGCTGCAAAAAGGGACAGGTTCCAGGCTTGTAGGATTTACATCTCACCTGTAGGCAGGATGCGTATGTTCTTTGTGAGCTGCCTCATGTGCTTCTGCTGCTGCAGCCCAACCTGCTCATAAGCTACTGCTGTTTCCTTTTCCTAATCACTTATTACACAAAACCAACAGATCAATGAGCCCTGTAAACATTACACAAGTAACTGTTTATAAAGAGCTGTTTTAGAGCAGGTCAAAAAGCAAATGATTTTCACAAGAAATTCTGAATTTTTCATTTATAGAAATATATATATTTTTTACAAATAAAACTGAAAACTGGCTCTTGGAAACTGTTCTTAGTGATTTTTTTGTAGTTTTGAAACTAAAGACCTGAAATATTTTTTGCAAAACAAGTCAGAAATTTTGCAAACAACTCAGACTTTGTCAAAAACGAAAACTTGATCAGTTTGCTTAAAAAACAACAACACCAAAAACTTTTTTTTTTGTTGGCAAGCATGACTGAAATTATTTTGACCAGTCCCAGTTATGACAGTTTCTTCTGGTTGGCTATCATGATCCATAACAAAATATAAGCAAGCAGAGAAAGGGAAGAGAGAATCTAGCCAAGGCCAAAGCAGAAGTATCATTTGCCTAGCATCTCTCTTTAGAGACTCTCCTCCTGCCCCATGTACTATGATCACTTTTTTGTGTCATAGCAGGTTCTGAAAGCATCCTGCAAGTCTTCTCCTTTTTCCAAGGCAAAATTGGACACAGATTTCTAATGTATACTACATATCTTCCCAACCAGTTGAAGTCACCAGGGCTTATGCAACTTTGTCCCACTAGAGCTTCAAAAGCCACACCTTGTTATAAAAGTTAGTTTGGGTGGAGGGTCTTGCCCCTATGCTCAGGGTCAGACCAATTGCCATATTTGGGGTCAAGAAGGAATTTTTCTTCAAGATCAGATTGATATGGACTGTGGGAGTTTTTGCCTTCCTTTTTAGTAGAATTTCTTGAGCATATACTAGCAACCTTTTACAGAAGCAGGATGTTGGCCACCAGGGTCTCCCTGCTTTTCCTGTGGCACGTTAGGGTGTCATGTCTTGTGTTGTGTCAGGGTTGACTTCGTAGTTTTGCTAAGAGGTTAGACAATGCAGGATGGTTTGGATGGGGATGATCCTGGCTGAGGTGGGGGATTGGACTAGATGACTTAGGGAGGCTCCTTCAAGCCCTACATCTCTAAGATTCTAAGTTATAGAAGCAAAGACACAGCTTGTAAACACAGACATCAGTGAGAAGCATTTAACTCCTATGATCAGTTTTTTTGAGAGCAGACTGGGAGTAGAGACCCTGATCTCCACCCACACTACTGCACTGTGTTTAAATCCTTTCTAGAAGAAGCTTCCCAGGTTATTACTGGGGAATTTCAGCACAGAACTGGAATAGCGGACTCATTAAATCATTGCTGTAAATTTTAATAATTTTATTTTTCTCATATACCTTTGCCTCCTGTGTCAACAGCTTAAGTCTATAGCTGTGATTCTTACAGTTGTGTAACATATTTTATGGATGTTTATCTTGCTGGGATCCTATGACCCTTGCTGACTTCCTGCTCCTGGGGGCAGGGGGCTGGACTCTATGATCTTCCAAGGTCCCTTCTAGCCCTACTGTCTATGAAATAACACTTCCTGTTCCTGCCTCTGTATCTGGAGAACAGCCTGATTGGATCAGGCTCCGAAGGAACAAGTCACTGCTGACTGTACCAGCCTGCTCAGACAATCAGCAACCAAGGCCTCCGTGCAGTTGTAAAAAGGAAGTGGGTGTCATCAACTTTCCTGAGCTACGGTTTCTCTTTTGAAACTCTGCCTCTGATGCTGTTGGCTACTGGGAAGGGTGCCAACTGCATGCTCTCTGAAGCTATGCAGAGACTGGCAAAGAAGGGGATGAAAGAGAAGTTTTCCAAACAGGATAGACAGACAGTGTTTCTGTATTTATGTATGCAATTTTACAACTATGTCTAAAGAGCCCACTTATATTTCTTAATACACTCTACTCTGTTTTTCTTGAAGAGAAAAGAATCCACAGAAAGAAAGCAGCTCCCAAACTACCCACCCGTGACACATTTGCAACCACTGCCACAGATCATGCAAACTTGGTGTGCAGTGTCTTGGGTGACTGAATAATCCAGTCCATCTACGTCATAGGCTGCAATATCTACCATCTCTCACAGACAAAAGGATGCCAACACTATTCTATCTGTTCCTTAAATATGATTAGTAGGCTTTCTTTCTTTATATCCTGGAAACCAATGCAGATTTTTAAAAAAAAGGTTTGTTGAAAAACCTGTGGAAAAGGTTTAGGTGACCAAGTATGTACTTTGTCAGTCTGCAAATGCATGTCTGGGGTGGGTGGGTGGAGGCTTCTGGCTACACCTTAGGCTGAGTGAACAGCAGAAGCCTGTGTACTTGCTAACATCTTCCTTATACTACATCGCCACACAGCTTGGGAGACAAAGTTGATGAAAATCCAGGCATCAACCAACCAAACGGTGTTAGAATTCATTCATATCAATTGGCTAATAGAGTTCTGACCTGTGTGGTTACGTCAGTCTTTCAGTGTCCTCTTTACTCATTGGTGAGACTCCTCCTTTCCTAATTCCTCACTGAATTGTGCAAGTTAACCTCTGGGACAAGGGTGTCAAAGTCATCTGGCGCTCTGGGACAGATCACAGGGCTCCTTCCAAGCCAGATCCAACTTGGGTCATGAAGGTTGCCACAGTGGCTACCACAGTGGCAGGCGTACAGGTTTTTGTGGGGGAGGGAACAGAGGCGGTTCAGGGTCCAGCAGTAATGAGGGGTTGGGGTGATGCAGGGCCCACTGGCAGCAGAGGGGACAGAGGTGGTACAGGGTCCAGAAATCATAGAATCATAGAAGTAGGGTCGGAAGGGACCTTGTAGATCTTCAAGTCTGACCCCCCGCCTGGGCGGGAGAAAAGGCTGGACTCAAATGATTCCAGCCAGGTAGTCATCAAGCCTCTTCTTAAAGATCCCCGGGGTAGGAGCCAGCACCACTTCCCTAGGAAGTTGGTTCCAGCTCCTAGCCGCCCTAACTGGGAAGTAGTTCTTGCGGATGTCTAATCTAAATCTACTCTAATAACTTGTGTCCATTGTTCCTTGTCATGCCAGGGGGTGCTAGGGGAAACAGTGTCTCCCCTAAACCCTTCTGGTCCCTCCTAGTGCGTTTATAGACAGTCACCAGGTCCCCCCTTAGCCTTCTCTTGTGAAGGCTGAATAGGTTTAGGTCCTGCAGTCTTTCAATGTAGGGTCTGCCCTGTAGTCCCTGGATCATGCAGGCAGCCCTCCTCTGGACCCTTTCAATGTTGTCCACATCCATCCTGAAATGGGGCGCACAGAACTGGACGCAGTACTCCAGCTGTGGCCTGACCAGCGTCACATAGAGGGGGAGGATCACCTCCCTGGCTCTACTTGAGATGCACCTGTGGATGCACGACAAGGTTCGGTTAGCCCTGCCAACCGTGACCTCGCATTGTCGGCCCATGTTCATCTTGGAGTCAATAATGACTCCAAGATCCATTTCTGCCTCCGTGCTCTCAAGAAGGGAGTTTCCCATTCTATAAGTGTGCTGCTGGTTTCTACTGCCTAAGTGCAGCACCCTGCAGTTGTCAGTATTGAAACACATCCTGTTTATGTCAGCCCACTCCTGTAACCTATCCAGGTCTTGTTGCAGAAATGGCAGAAGGCAGGGATGCCAGAGGGCCTGGCAGCAGTAACAGCATGGGGTAGGGCTGGGTCTGGTCATGGTGAGCCAAGCTTGCTGACAACTGCCATGTGCCACAGGGCCTAACTTCTAGTGCCCTCTTATAGCCCAGTGGATGAGATAAAGTGGCTCCATGGGTTGAATCTGGCTCACGGCCCTTCTTTAAGACATTAACTATTTACTGGGGGTATCTATTATTATCTTTAATAACAGAAGTTTGGGTGTATAAACTAGTGGGCCTGGAGTCTTCAGGTGTCAGGGAGCCAGCTGTGAGTGCATGCTTACAGACCTCAGAAGGGAGCCATGGCAGTCAGCAGCTGGGATTTGTAAAGAAAGGGCAGACAGAGTAAGAGGAACAGGGAAGTAAGAGATGGAAGGGATCTGTGTCTCTTATAAGGGGAGAGAGAAAGGAATAGCACCAGAGATCACTTTACTTGTTCAGCACTTTCATATTCTAATGGTTAAACCGATCTGGATTTAAAAAAACCAAACTTCTTCCTGCCCTTCACCCAGGGTGGAGTCTGCAGTGAGAGAAAACAAACCACTGAAAGGTCTTTTAAAATACCATTGACCTTAAAGATCACTTTTTCCCCACTTATTTGTCCACAGACATTTCAAACTGACCTAAATACAGAGTTGGATTGCCGTAGCTGCGATGGCCCAAGAAACATGCAAGAAGCAAGGTTGTTTTGGTGATATCTTTTATTGAACCAACTCTAGTTGGAAGAGATGTTGAACAAGCTTTCAGACCTGAAGTGTTTTTTCTTGAAACTGTCCTGAAAAAGGGCGCTTTGTGTCTGAAAGCTTGTCTAACAGCTCTCCCAACTATACAGTTGGTCCCTCCAAAAAGCACCCTGCTTCTCTAAATACAGACAGAGAATTTTCTAGGGAAGGTGGGAACAGTCAAGTTGAAAAAGATGCATGTTCCACTCCAGGCTGGCAGATCTTTGATCAAGTCTCTTAATATACTAGCTCTGTCACTCAGGGCCTGAATACTTGACATGTTAACATGGATATAATGTAAATCAGTTTTGTACACAACTCTAAACTATACCAGAATCCAGAGAAGACAGACAGCTGATTATACTGGAGTAGCTGTCATGATACTTCATTAGGTGACAGGGGACCCACAATAGTTTGTTTGCACTCAGCAATGTTACCTTGGAATAACTATACATGCATGTCTCTACATCAGTGTTTTTACTGTTGCTTCCTTCCCTCCCACCCAAGTAATTCTGTACTGAGTTCCAGTAAGTCACACCAGTAAAGAGGTTGATGCCCCATGTCCACTCTTCATGTTCAGACCTGTGTGATGGGTACGTGTGATGGGTTCAGGCCTTAATTTTTTTTATTTTACCTTCTTTCCAAGTAGTTGCACAAAAAGAAAATTTTAGACCTGTCTGTAAAGTCATTAGAACATAGCTGCAAAGCTATGAACGGATGTTGCACTTGTCCTTGGATAAGATGTGCTTGGGTTTGTCCCAGAACAAAATATCCTGGAACTGCCACATGCACACATCACTCTTCTAATTAGGTTTAGTGAGTGGTTGAATGTAGTTCTGCTTTTCTGCCATTGATTTACTGATGCAATTCTGGGATAGCTGTACAGATGTCCTTTGCAGTATCCCAGGATAGCTGGCCAGTACTTCTTAACTGTGAAACTTTTTTAGGATTTAACTCAGGACAGACACAGATCTGTCTGTACAACCACACTTTGCTCCAGGATAAAATGGTTTATCCCAGGATAAATGCACCATCTGTTTGTAGCCAAAGAGACTTATTTAATTGCAGCCTTGCTTTGCTCTGCAGAAGTAACAGAAAAAAGACAAAGGTAATAACCCTTACTCAAGAGGTTACTCAACTGCAGTTATTAGCAAAGAATCGCATCCTGCCCAAAAGCTTGGTAAACCTCAACTTACAACAGGGCCCTGCCTCGCTTGTTCTGAACAGATGGCAGTGATGGGCCTGGCTTCCAGCAGCAACCATCTCACTAGACACATTCTCACATACAGTATTTACGTTTTGGCTTATCCTTACAATAATTCAGTTGTATATGAAGCATGTGTCAGATCAACCACGGTCAACACCCAGGACTGTAGAAAAACCCAAATGTATGCCCTTGGTTGAAGAAAGACGCATCAAGGTATTTCATTGTGCTTTCTAACATTGCTCAAAAGATAAATGTAGAGAGAGATGAAACAATGCTATCAAGGAAACACAGAGCTTGGCAGGTATCATACAGAGGGAAAACAGAGGGACTGGCAACAAAGATCCATTTAGGTGGGAAACCTTTTCAAATATCGTTGTAAAGTATCCCAGGGCATTTTCCATTCAAGCAGTGACGCTCAAATGTGCTGCGTATCATATTTCTGCTCAACAAAATGTGCCATTTCAGAGACATTACCTAATGCCAGCCCAGGCTCCCCTAGTCCCAGGCACTGCCTAGCTGAATACTGTCAGTTTTGGTTCTTTAAGATGAGTTACCCACATAAGCCTATGCTTCTGATTAAGAAAAGAAAAAAATAAAAAATCCTAGGTCATGGCATCCAAACTCAGAAAAAACAAGGCTCTGTTGAAATCTTAGAACCAGGAGGGGAGGGGAGGCAGGGGCCTCCACAGATCTAGTCCAGTGGTTCTCAACCTTTATGTACCAGGACCCATTTGTAAACCGCAATGGCCAGTCCTCACCCAGTGGCCCTCATTCCCAACCCACTACCCCCAGCCCCCGTGGGTGGGGCAAAGGGGGGCCCCGAAGCAGCCCCTCGCAGGCTGAAGCTCTGCCAGCCTGCAAGGGAAGAGCTGCAGTTTACCATGTTTTTCTCCTTTAAAGGAGAATCCATTTTTAAAGTTTGTTTGTGCCCCTTCCACATATTCTTGTAACCCATGAGTTGAGAAATGCTGCTCTAGCCCACCCTCTGGCCCAGGCAGGATCGTCCCTATCCAAACCACACTTTGTTTACCCACCGTCTAACCTTTTGACTCCCCTGGACAGACTCGAGGCACCCCTTAGAAAACACCAGCTCTTAATTTCCCCTACCAAACACTCCCAGTGCTGTTTTCATCCTGCAAGGGGCACCGAAAGACCCCTGCAGTGCTTTCCATTTGAAGCCTCTGGGCTCAGCAGGTAAGCCAGCCTGGCCAGCCTTTCCCGTGGCAACCCCAGGTCAGCTCCTCCGGGTACGTCGGCGGCTGGGACCCCCTGGCTGCTTCCTCACTCGGGATTTTAAGACAAAAGAAAGGCCCCCGGTTTTGG
>NW_017728931.1:33866004-33885320 GCF_001723895.1 Crocodylus porosus
CCGCCCGCCGACCTGGCCCGGGGGCGGGGCCCGACGGGGAAAGGGCGGGGCCTACGCGCACCTGGGAGGAAGGGCGGGGCCCGTGGTATAAGGGACAGGGGCGGGGCCTGCCCGTAATGGACGGGTGGGAGGTGCCGGGCTGGGGGGGAGGTGTCTTGCTTGGTTTGCTCTGCGCATGTGTGGCTCCTGTCAGAGCTACCCGTGGCTCGGGTGGTGGCCTGTGCTGGTCGGTGTATGATAGTGAGCGTATTTGTACGGTCAGCAATAGAAAAAGTGCTCAAAATGTGCGATAATTCATTCCCGGGGCCGGGGCCGGGGCCGGCCTCTAACGGCCAACGGCTCCCGCGCACGTGCGACCGGCGGCGCGCGGCTCATGGCCGTTCCCCGTTTCTCCCTTTGGGGTGGCAGAACAGGGGGCAACGGTCTTGAGTTGCCGCAAGAGGGGCTAGGGTAAATGTCAGAAAAACTTTCTCATGAGGAGAGTCGGGAAGTACTGGGGCAGGTTAGCCAGAGAGGTATCTTCATCCTTGGGGTTTAAGACCAGGTAGATAAAGCCTTGGCTGGGATGATCTAGCTGGGGACAGCTCTGCTTTGAGCAGGGGGTTGGACTAGATGACCTCCTGAGGTCCCTCCCAACTCTCATTTGCTGGGATTCCCTGGAGGATGCTGGCTCTCCACTCAGCGCAGTCTTCCCAACCTGCCAGGCCTGCCTGCCAGATCTGGCCATGAAGCCAGAAAGACTAAAGAGAGCAGGAAAGAGCCCACACGATCCAAACCCAACAGACCTGTTTGTTTTGCTGTTTGCTCTGGACCAGGATAATACATTGCCTATCGGAGTCCCTCCGAGGGGAAAGCAGGGCCTTGCTTTTCAACACTGCTAATGTCATGCCTGGCCTGCCGCTGGCCTTGCCCTGGAGTCTTCTGATGGTGGCTGCGGAGTGGTGGGCACTAGCACACCCACTCCTTGCATCTGGTTTCACTTTGCGGGTTTCTGTGTTGCATTCCTGATGGGGAAGGACAGGCTTGTGGCTGAAGCACGCGGACTAAAATGTCAGGCCCAGGCTTTATACTAAGGAGGCAGCTACGCAGTGAGCTATGTCACCGTACAGCACGCTACACTGGTGTAGCAATCACGCGGGTCTACACATTGTTGGCAGCTATGTTGCTGTAGCAGCATGCTCCCCTGGTATAGTGTGCTGCTGCTCCAGTTATGTAACAGCAAAATCTAACCATGTGCTATGTGCATGGTACAGTAAACTGCACCATACTTTAGTACTTCCAAAAGGACTTAAGCACAGCACTGTAGCAATGTTGCCATACTGCAACATGTAGACACAGCCTAATGGATCACTAACTTCATGTATGACCAGCGGAGTCATTACTCCTCTGGGCCCTGCCAACAAACGGTGACAGAGGTGCTGTGAAGCCAGACACATTAATGTTTAAGATGCTTCTAATTCCACAATGGGAAGACGGCACGAAAGTGCAGATTAATATATTATATCTCCCAGAGTAGGGAGTAACTCTCAGTGGCTCTGTGTAAGTTTTTTTATTTGATTCTGATGCACTGTATTTGAACCGTCCCCCACAGGTTTCACGTTTGAGTTTTAGGGCTACATGCATTCATCCTTGAACTGAAATGCATTCAGCCTTGGTTTTGTAGTAAAACTGCCTACCCGATATGCCTTCTGCAAAACAATGTAACCTGGCTCAACTGAACTCAAAATGAGGCCCCGATCAGTGAATTTTTCCACAAATCTGGGCTGAATGCTAGCTTTGCAATGAAATCTGAAATTAAAATGGTTTCTCCTTATTTTTTAGTGAACGTTTCTAGCTGAAGGCCAGTTTTATGACTTTTGATTTCAGAATATTTCATTTTCTAATGCCAATGGTGAATTTAGTCTTAAGTCCTTTCCTACTCCTCACAGCTTCATTCTGCAATGTAATACCACTAGTGACTATGGTTTGTACCAGATCAGGGGCAGTTTTTAAGTAGTATAAGCAGAATCACTGATTTTCTTTAGAGAAGAATTTTCCAACTTTGTAATACAGTGCTTCTAATTACACTATGGTTTATAATATTGTGATTGTAATTACAGTGCTATTCCACAGGAATTACAACAGGATTGCATGACGGGTATGCCTTTTGATAGCACAAATTATATAATTGTAACACTAAATATATAATTGGATTATTTATCATTACCCCATTAGTTTCATGCTTAATGTTCAATAATTCTATCTTTTTGATACATACACCTAGTGCAAAATCCTATAGCCAGAATATGAATTACAATGGTCACCCTTTATAGTCATTTTTAAAACCATAATTGGGTTGTAGTTACTTTAATTATTTTCTTATAAAGTGTAACTGGAGTTTCTAGGTTAATGTTTAGCAGGATAGCCTTTCAGCATTTAGGACACAGTTCTGCAAACCCTGAGACACATGAGAAATGCCATTATCTTCAAAGGGACCATTCTTGTGAATAAGGGTGATAAGAACCTGATATTTTTTAGTGACTGTTGAGTTAAGGGGAGGGGTATGAGAAGAGATATGATAACATTTACAATATTGCACAAATCTAGACATTGTTTAGAAATTTATTAGCAATTTTTAAAATAACATCATTCCTTAGATAAAAATGCAATCTTACAGGAATATACATTTGTCCCACACCGACATGACCCTCTAGCTCACTTGTGGGCCACTCTGACTTCCTTGTGTTGATTTTAAAACGTGCGAGAGGGCAAGACGGACTCTGGCACCGATGACAGGCTTACATTACAGTTACAAACTGTACAGCATTATTTACAACAGCGTTTCTGTGGTTTCATGAAAACTGGGTATAAAATTGTGAGATGTGATGAACTGGGACGGGGGGAAGGGTTTGGGTGAAGATGCTCTGGGCAGGGTTGAGGAGGGAAGTATGTGAGAGGAGGTTTATCTCTGGACTGTTATACTTAGGAGAGTTCATTTCACAGCTCTGAGCAATTCAAATGAAGGCAAAACACGTACATTTATCAACATGTGTAGTTAATGGTCAGAGCAGGAAATGAGGTTCAAAGGCTCTGAACCTGAGAGGTGCTGAACCACATCTTCCCTCAAGTCAATGGGGAGGTGCAGGCCATAGTACCTTGCAGGATCGGATCCCCATTAAATAGAAATTGGCAAGGAAATACCCACTCCTTCCTTGTAAAGTCCTGGTCCTGTAGTTCTTAATTACTGAAGTCACTGGCTGTTTAGCTTAAGTCCTGCAGGATCAGAATGTAAGTGACGTTGTCTCCTCCAGTCAGAATTCATCCAAAGTGGCTTCTTCCTTGACTTGCCACGTGTCAGTCCTTTGGAGGGAGACTCCCTCATTTTTAAATTTGTTTTTAAGGCAGTGTTAAAAGTTTCTCTTTCATGATGCAGCATTTGCTATGTGTTTTGGTGAGATATTGAACATCGGACTGCTAGTCACTTGAAAGCTTCCCCTTTTCAAGCTATCATAGTGGGACACTCCTGCATCTGTCTTTCTGTCACTTCTTTGAGATATCATGGTGCTAAGGGCTTTTCGGGAACAGGGAATAGTAGTCTAGAGGACCGGATACTGTATCTGCCTGATAAAAGAGCAGACAGGCCAGGTAGCTTGGGATGCTGAGAACTTTACAGCACGTTTGGGACAGAGCTTGCATTTTTGTTTGGCTGGGCAAAATTTCGGGTAATGTGTCAGAGATGATTCAACTAATGGAGAGTTGGATCATCAGTGAGTTGGTAAAAATGGATGTGGGCACTGCTGTTTGGAAGGAGGGTGTTTGAAGGTTGGGAGTGAATCAGACAATGAAGGCGGATTTGCTCTGGGTTGTGACGGGAGAATACCATCTTGGCCTGTGATGCAACCAGTCAGCCACTGGACCAACTGAAAGCAGTGGCTCAAGGGTGAGATGGACTTCAGGATAAGTGAGAACAGGCTGCTTAAGTGAGATGAAATAAAGAAGCTACTGTGTGGAAATGTGATGTGGTTATGGGCTACTGATTTTGCCTTCTGTTAAGCACTGATCATGCTGAACCAGATGGATGCCTACATCTGTTTGTTTATTGATGATTCTCTTTTCAAGTAACCCTTTAGGTAGAACTGCTTACTTCTAAAGAGGGCCTGCTCTTTAGGCTCAAGATTCAGCAGTTAAGCAAAATCTTTATAAGGTAGGTTCGGGAAGGGTGACTGGATTTGGACAAACAACTGAATAATAATATGGATAGAGATTTTCACTTCAGTATGATGCTAATAACCTCTTTGTTTGAATTTGGAACCTGTCCATTTCCAGCACAGTACACCTCTCTGTTGTGCAACTGTCCTTACCTGCTCCCATGCCAGGCCCATTGCAGCAGGGAGAAAATGCCAGTTTTACTCTGAGATCTTCAGAAACAAAGTAGCTTCCAAGGGTAAGTCTCAGAACTGTACTCCTACTAAGAACTCTCTGATCCCTGGCCTTACCACATGGTAGTTTAACTATTTTACAAAATTAAATGAAAACCTATGCAGCAATAGCTTGTTCAAAATTGATATTCATCAGGCACCTTCACAGAAGAAATTAAATGAAGAGAAATAAAAGTTCTGGGCCTGAAGCTGCCCTCACTTATGGTTTATAGCAGTAAATCTCATTAGGTTCAAATGAATTAGTCTTGACGTGTTGCAGAACTAGTGAGAGAGGAACTGGGCCTTTGTTTGACAGGAACCATTGCTTTGTATACACTACAATCTGAATTTATCAAAACTTACTACTATGTGAAGTGGACTCAAGTCCACCTGACAGAGGCTATTTACTGTAAAGATCCCTTGATATTCAAACTGCTTATACAGAGTGTGTCCCCCTGACATTCATAGTCGAGGCTGTGTTGTGCATATGCATATATGCACTCTGGCTCACTGAAACACGTTGTGCATATATATATGCACAACGTGTTTCAGTGAGCCACAGTGATGCAACCACATTTGGACACAGGTGAGTATTATATTATATATGCACACAATACAGTATATATATAAAATACTTAGCTGTGTCCAAATGTGGCTCCATCACTGGCTCTCTGAATAGTTTTTCATCTGCGTATAAGATGCAAAAGGCCTCCAAGTGCATATCAGAAGCCAGCTAGCAACCTGACTGGCTTGCAGTTCTGTCACCTTGTAGGAATATGTCTGTGTGCAAACGCGCATACATTTCATACAGCAATCTGAAACTTTCAGTCAGAAAAGACACAGGAGCCTGGCTGAGACCCATACAACTGTTATATTGGTGTCAGTCTAAAGAAAGCAATGATACATTGCTTTGGAAATTATCAAGAAATGTAAAAAATGCATTTGCCCTTTTTTGTTGTTGTTGTCATAGTCATCGAGGGGGCAGGGTTTTGAGTCAGAAAACAAAGCAGAAATAGATGCGATTCTGTACATGGCGCTCCATCAGCTGTCCTTCCAGACTGGGGTGCGGTGGGGCAGGGTAATAAAACGGGTTGGACCCCTTGCAGTAGCAGCAGCATCTGCATCATCATCATCATACATACATCCCACTGAAGAGGCAGATGATGCAGAAAAGGTCTGTGGATAAGGAAACTCCAGGTCTGGACCATTAGTTCTGCTTTTTCCATCATGTTAGTCACACAAAATAAGGAAGAAAAAAGAAATTCATCCAGTGTGACTGGCCTGGTATTTCCTGGAGTAATGACCAGGAGTGATAGGGAAGAGGTGGTCATTTTGTAAGAAATGTCTTTAGTCTGCAGTGTACTCTTATCAAGCTGCAAATCAGACACCAATGACAAAGATAGATAATTTTCTCTTTCTCTTTGTTTACACAAAACTCCTCAGCCATTAATTTCTTTAAAGCTTCCATCCACAGCGTAGTGATTGTACCTAACATTCATACCAATACACAGGGAAAGGAAGGATACTTCAGGACCTAAACCTATCCTCACCCACTACCTTGTCCCAGACTCTGCCCCAGTGGAAGGAGGCAGTAGCTCTTTGCTCAGGCCACTGCAATCTGTATGTTGGTAGTACCTGAAATGGGATGCCACCCTCTACAGAAAATGAAACTTGCACAGCTGGCATCAGCAACCTTTGATTTGAGTCCCAACTCCACTCATTCTGAGCATCACCTTCATCTGCAACACCCTCTCTCCTCAAGAATTTAAATCAGTAGAAAGGAGAGGGTTATTCAGTAGAGAACTAGGACTTCCCCTGCTCTTTTCAGAGTCTGATCTTGGAGGGTATAGCAGTTTTCACAGAAAGATGTGGACAACATAAGCATCTTTCCCTAGCATGTGGCCAGCTACTAAGAGGTGATATGAACTTACTGAGCATTCACAGTTCTCATTAACAGCGATAACGGCCTGTTCAGTGCAGTAGCCTGTTTTTCCAAAGTGATGAGCCACTCAGTTCCCAGTGGTGCGGATGAACTGAACTTCCCAGAAAATGAGAATGAGTTAGGGAGTTCTACCATCTGAATCCCCCTCTGAAATGGGTAACTAGGAACAGCACTACTTCATCTTCCATAGCACCGGGCCTATGTTACCTCTCTGGAACATCTCAACACTAAAAAAACCCTCACCAGGACTTGAGGTTTGATTCGGATTAGACAGGTATTCAGAAGTCAATCCTGAATCCTTACTCAGGTCATAGGCAAAACTCTTGCGGGACCAAATCCTGAGAAACTTGCTCTTTTATTCAGCCAGGTTTTACTAGGACAAAATTCTTACTGAAGTCAATAACAATCTGTTCCAGTAAAGATAGAGGAAAGTGGTCAGGATCTGAGGAAGGCAACCAACTTTCAAGGACCCTAGTCCAGGACACTCTACAGGCCTCTAGAACCAGAAGCAATTTACACCACTTTTGGTTCCAATTATTAGCTGCCTTAGTGCGGCACTGCAAGCAGTCTAATTAACTCCATTAAGAGGCAGAGCTAATTAGTGCAGCCACACTTATACACACACACTCGAAGCTAATTAGCTAGTGGTGCAGCCCTGGAGGAATATGGCTGTGCTGCTTCTGGTTCATGGTGTGGCCCATAGGTATTTCCTGACATGGAAGCAGGATAGCTACATTCCTGGGGCACCCAACAGTACTGTGATATGACCTCTCAGCAGACAGAATGGGAAGCTGCCTGATGCTGATCTGCCTCCAATTTTTCAAGTATGGGATAAAATCTGTTTCATGGATTCCCTAGGGTCACCAAGACACAGCCTTGAAATTTAGGACTGACCTAGAAAACTTAGGACATTGGTCAGTGGGCTGATTAACTTCAGGATGTCGTTTTGCCTATGCAGGCCTTTAGCAAAGACTTCCAGATTTTGATCCTATGTTGTTATCTAAATGAATGCAAACTCTTTTGATAGCCAGGCTGGAAATCTCCTAACAAGAGGCCTTTTCTTGCAAGATATCCAGGACATTTTGAACTGCTGCCAATCAGTTTATAATACCACAGAGAATTTGATACCACCCAAAATATCCCTTTGACATTCTGTTTTCTGCTCTGTTATTCCTATTTTAGGTCCCCATCACACAAGGCCTGGAAATAGAGATATACATATTTAAAAAAAACCCAAGAAAACATTTTAAAATTTCAGAAAAAGCTCAATTTAGGGGTTAAGGTTTGGTTCTTATTTTCCTGAGTCAGGTAATTTTTCTTAATCATTACTGATCTAAAAGTCTGTGATCCCATCTTGAAGAGAAAGCAAAACTTGTGGTAGTTTTAGATAGTTAGGATTCCAAATGACACAATTTCAAGTTACTTCAAATACAGAAACTGTTTCCAAGGAAAAAACTCAAGTAATGACATGAGACCTACAATTCCTTCCTGGTTTTACAACCTCTGTTGTTAGTAAGAAACAAGTGCCAGGCAGAAGAGGGACAAAAAGAAGCTGACACAGGGGCACTGACTTCAGTGGAATTATGCCAGGTTGAATGTGCTAAGACTGGGAACCTGACCCTTAAAATCAGGCATGGGGAGAATGATAAGATTACACTGGAGTGCAACCTATGGGTTCATATCGCTCAGTGTCAATGCCTTGAGCTGAGAGTCTTCTTCTTTCATCTGGCTGATGTAGATACAGAACAGCTAAGGGTAGTACTCAAGCAATTGTCCTGAATAACTATCCAGAATCTCTCCCCTCACTTATCCTGGGATATGAGTCAAGGCCAGAGTTACCTAGCTAAGCCTCTTTCATTTGCTAGTCTGGGTAACTACTGTTGTTGATCAAAGGCTAGGGATTTAATGAAAGAAATGTGAAATCACATATTTTCCCCCTACTAGAGTTGCTGGTGCCAGCTGTTCCTAGAATAGATCTACCAGATCAGCCTGGGTTTTGTGACCCTCTAGTGAGAAAAAGCATTGGAAGAAACAGCAAAAGGGAAGAGGATAAAGACTGGATAAAATGTCCTGGTCTCAGGAACAAAGATTCTCTACCATTAAATTCATCGTGCATGTTTAAGGGAATGAGGAAAAAAGGAAAGTGAACACAAGATATGCAAAATCAGTAACGTTCAACCTGTCAGTGGATTGCAGAATAGTTAGTTACATTAGGTACACTTTGTTCATTGTACAAATTAAAAAATAAAAAAAAATATTTAGTACCCCTTTCCCCAACCACACGTAGAAAAGCACTTAAAAGTTCAAAGGTAAAGCTTGGCACACTTCAAATACGAAATGATTTACTTTACATGCAGCAAAATATACAAGAAGTGATTTTAAAACAAACTTAATTCAATTCATTATATTCGCTTGGCACAATTGCAATTCATTTTAAAAAAATATTTGAAAAATACTGAAACTGACCTGAATTCAAGTATTACGGTTTCTTCAACAGAAACATTATCAATGCAATAAAACATCACACGGAATATATCAAAGCGTAACTCCTCCTCGTTTTTGTTTTTTTTCCCCTTGAATTTTTCTATACAGTTTTAATGCCAACACAACTTATAATTGTATTTTAAAATTAATATTATTGCATTGTTTTTGCATATCTTGTGGAACAGAAAATGGAAAGAGTTACTGATTCCCCTTTCAAAAAGCAGAGATAGTGGTTTGTTTTTGCATTCAAATAGCCCCAGATACAGATCTCCTGCAGTTAAAACCAGGAAGTGGAGAACTGAACACACTTAACACGCACCCGCGCACACACACCTACACACACACTCTCGTTCAGTGTTGCTCATACACTCACAAATATACTTAGCACTAAAAAGAATTCAAATCAATCACTCAAATGTGCAAGACTATATCAAGTGCATTGCCTACTATCTTTAAATTATAAAACAACAACAAAAAAGGAGGTTTCCATTACTATCAAATAAAATTACAAATTCTTGGTGTACATAATGGTTGGTAAAACTCTTCTATCATTATACTTCTACCGAATTTCAATGGAGAAAAAATAGTTTAAATAATACAACATAATTAAACTAATTTAACATTTGCAAAGGTGAAAACAAAACAAAAGGTACGTGATTACAAAACTCTGTAAACACTCCCTTCTCCCCTCTCCCTCCAAAAAAAACAACAACAAAAAAACCCTTAAAAATAAAAATTGCAACATGCTTTCAAGAAAATATCAAACTGCAAAAACAAGGAGAGATCTACATAAGCCCATCACCACCTCACTAAGAAAAGAGCAGGTTGCCTCAGCTTTATTAGACAGAGCTTGCTCCCTACTCTCTGACTGGTTGGCACAGCTGGCTGTCTGAGCTCTGATTGGTTGGCAGACATGATTGCCTGAGCTCTGATTGGCTGGCAGAGACCACTGCCTGGGAGTCTCCCCATTTTCTGTCAGCAAGGATCTGCAGTGTTGCCATCTGCCTCTCATGTCCCTAAGGCTTCTTCTGCTTCCTCCTCCCCAACAAGGTGCTGGAATCCACAACAGAAGTCCGCCATTCCTTTCCAAATTAAAAGGGCCTTGGCTTTATGGAGACGGTGAGGCTTATACAGAATATGTGCAAAATGATTTTTACAAGCAAAGTTGAAAGACACCCGTTTGATGCAGGGTCCTTTTGGCTAGGGCCATCGAGAGGAAGCTGCGATTCTCCTTCGCATTCAGGAAGCAGTTGTCGTTCCTTGCATGGGGACTGAAAAAAGAGGGAGCTGGCTCTCCTCCTCCTTCTCTTCCTCCTCCTCCTTCTCACTCTTTCTTCATGGACATATGCTGGGGTTGTATTCGCTCCTGAAAAGCTCTCTTACACCACCCAACTCTGCGACTCGTCCCAACAGAAATGAATGAAGAACGCTGTTCCGGTTACTCCAGGTCACGAGAACAGTGAGGCACTTCTGAAACAAACCCATTAGGAACATTGAAACAAATAAAAAACCAGCATCGCTTCAGCCCTGGCAACTACAGGCTGCTGATATAAATCCTGCTGTCCTTGAGCTCCTCCTGACTTTTTCTACAATCCGGGTTTTGCACCTCTTCCTCTTCCTCTCCTGCACTGTCCTGCCCTGGGTCCCTGCAGTTAACAAAAGGCAAGAGGTTGCCATTGGGGCTCTGCTTGCTGTTACCATTGAGAATGTTGTCTGCTGCATTTTCCATCTCTTCTATCGTCATGTCACACGCATCTGCTAGCTCTTGGGTTGTGACCTCAATGAACTTTGGATCTTGAGCAAACTGCATCAGTCCTTCCGAAATCAAGACCTTCAAAAACAAGTGGGGATCCGGGGATAGGAGACAAAGATGAAAATTATTATTAGCATCATTAGCCATCTCATGCCACCACTGTATCAGCCCCTATCTGGCCACTTTTTTACTCCCTTTATTCGTATTCATGCCACCAACCAATTACAGCTTGGTAAATGTATACTTCTACTCACTGCAGTGCCATCAGTAGTAGCACTGAGTATATCCTTATAAAGACTGTAAAGATGGCTCATTTTTAGTTGTTGCTGCAACTATCGGCACATCTTTGGGGCTTTAGTGACTTACCGCTTCAACAAGGCTGCCAGCACTGCCATGGAACTGCCTGCCGCTCCCTCCAGTTTGGCTGGGGACGGTGAGAGAGACCGGCCGGGCTCTTCTAGCGCTGCTGCAGCTGGCGCGGTCGGAGTACCAAGAACTGCAGTGTATCGATGGGAAGCTACTATTGAGTTTCTCACTGGACTCTGCTCCGTCAAGCCGCAAGGTTGGGATGGTCTGCTCTGGCCAGCCACGGCTACAGGGTGTGGCAGGGGGTGTGGCACACAACCGGGAGAACATGGTTGGGGAATGGCTTCTCTGGAGCAGGGGACTCAGACCTGCCACGGCTAGTGCCTGTAGGTAGAGAGAGAAAGTGTATAATATAACCCTGCTCCTAGAAGCACCACTTGAATGGCAAGGCAGGACAGAAACTGTACAAAGAGGGCTTGATGGGGCCTCAGCTAACTGGAATGACCTCTAGGAAGAACAGCTATTGTTGATGCAACTGTAACTGTCTGCAAAATATGGACCTAGATATGGGTTTTGAATACTCCAAAGCTTAGGGGTGTTCAGATCTGCCAGTGTATTGATGTTTCCTGCTAATACATTTTATCAATTGAATCTCAAATGTTTTAGTTTGTTTTGGTAAAACATCCCCTATCAATACAATAGGTACAAGGGCAGACTGTAGTGATGGAAGCTTTCGCCACATAACCCTGCCACTAGGCCAGCCTGAGGAAGGCATGCCAGTTTCTGTGGTCAACAGTATACAAGAGCAGGAGGTGATGGACATCATGTCTGGCAGTTAATATCATTGTCACATCTCAGTTACCAGAACACTTTTCATAAAGAGTGAAGATTTTCAACAGCACAAGGGGCAGTTAGACATCCAACTCCTAATGACTTACAGTAGGTAATAGACACCTAACTGCAATCTAGCCTATGAAAATTTCCCCCTCTAGACCATCCTAAAATCACTGCTTTCACAAGCAGACTGCAGTATAGTTCCTGCTTTCACGAGCAGGTAACAGGGTGCGGTGTTCGGAAGAACAACAGAAGCGATTCTAGAGCTTGTTTTCAGGAATAGATTGCATGCTGAAATATATAGCAGCCCCTGTTTCTGAACAGTACAATATTGTCTCGCATACCACACACTGCCAAATAAGTTACATGCCTTGTTTTTTGGAAGGCAGAATGTAGGAAAAAAGATTTTCTAGAGTTATGGCCAACTGTGTGACAGAGTTAGTCCCTCCTGGAAACATGGTATCCAGGAAGTGTGACGTCCTAGGAGACAGTTTGGGTGAGGCACCAGGAACTTCCTGGTGGGGCAGGACAGCAACAAGATTATGCCCCAGACCCCTGCAAGGGCAGTAGCAAAACCATTACTTGTTTATTGTAAATAGTTCTTTACATAGGTTCTTCCAAATAAGAAGGTGTTGTTTCCACACTACAAGCCTCATCAAGAAACTACACACTGTATGCAGTAGATCGCTTGCCCTAAGCCAGGACAACTACCATTTCACACACAAGTTGCAGTGCTCAGCCAATAGTGGCAGTGAGAGGTTTAACACTGCATGTCACCCCTGCTGAGTGGGGCTTCGCTGAACATCCAAAGGGAAATTAACCAATACTAACAATAGGTATTACAAATCTTAATGACACCCATTGAAATTTAACAACAACCAGTATTATGTGGTCTGTATTCTGACAGTGGAGCTTTTTTGTATCAGCATTATTTACATAGGAGAGACTTTATGTGGTTGAATAATGGATAGCTTTCTGTCCAAGTAATACACATTCCTGACACACACACATAGGAAGGATGTTCTTCCGCAATACAGCCTTCTACAAGTCCTTTTTGCATTGGTTTCTTGATCTAATTGTATATTATATATCTCTGAGTTAGCCTGAGAGTTCCATGATATAGCAAACTTTTACTTTTAGGCATCACATACACTAACATGGTTGTATAGTTCATAATGTAGACTGTAATACAGAAGAGACTAAAGGGAATATGAAGAATCTCAAGTCTGGTAATACTGTATGCAAGCTGTTTCTGTGATAGTTAATACACTGCAGTGACAGACAAGGAGAGGCAATTTATCACCAAACTAAAAGGCCCAATTCTGACTTTGACACCTGATTAATCATCCAGGAATATCCAAGTAGAAAGCACCTGCTATATTGCTGAAGGCACCTGCACAGGGTTTTAAGAAATAGATCAATTACATACAATTGGTTTATTTTTAAAAGATGATTAATTACAGTGACTGATTACTTTTTATTAATATAGAGATAGACCCTGCACGTTTTAATTATGCAAATAGTTTATCAGAGTCAATGTATTAGAGTTGAATGTGGGTAGTTATTTTTGTCTTTATTTTTGTTTGATTATTATGTGCTAGGAGATGTTGGTAAACCAGGAGAGTGTATTCCTGCAACTTTGTTCTGTGAGTTATGGAAATCCTGGAATCAAGAGCTGGCATGAGGAATATAGTCATGCCTTTGGCATTGGTGAAAAAGAGTTCTGAGCAGCCTCCAAATGGTTGGCTCATGATGCCACTGGGAAGTGTGACAGATGGTAAATATCTAGCAGTGCTGGGGCACATCTGCTTAGTAATCAAAGCTTACCTGATGATGTACGAGATGCAAGGGCAGAACCGTCTTCTGTGAGACATCTACACCTTGGTTCTTCTGTCTCTTCAGACACTCCAAATGAAATGATGCTCTTCGACCTGCAATGTCAATTGCATGGAACTGTCACCATCTTTCAGAGACACAGTGAACAAATTGAGTGGCTGGGGCAGGGGTGGAGAGAGCTAAGGTTATGCTGACCACTGCAGATGGCAGTGGGGGAAGGTAGGGGAGGGGAAGGAAAGTGTTACCTGCTTAGGCTACTGTTGCCACTGCTGCTGCTGTAGCAGTATCAGCTCTGGCAGCAACAGCCCCAGAGCTGGGCTTCCTGGAAGCTGACCCTGGTGCCTTGTTTGCTTCATGTCCCCAGACATGTACACTGGGTGCAGGGCTGTGCCTGCTCTGGCAAAGGCTCCGGGGGGGGTGGGGGGTGGGGGAACCATGCCACTTGCCTAACTTACTCCCTGCCTTCCCAGACAGGTGGGGGGTATTTTTGTGTCCCCTCACAGTAGGCGTCCGGGGCTGGTGCCCTGTTTTCCCCACCTCAGGTACACTACTGTCATCCCTTACACAACAGGGATTCTGATTTGAGACTGCCATCAGTATAATCTCTTGGGGCTGAATGGAAGGGGAGGGAATCACCATTTTAACTCCTGTCCACTTTATCTTGACACTATACAACTTGCTACAGCAACTGTACTTGCAAAGAGTTGTCAGGTACTATGAATCATGACCAACAACCATTTTTCAGGGAAGCAAAGGAACACACAAACTCTAGGGATCACACAGTGGAGAAGTCTCCAGGATGATGTGAGAAATCAGTTAAGGCATGACTAAATATTCCATGAACATCATGATGGAATATTACCTAATGATGAGGAGCAAAGAAATCCCCTCCTTGGAGACTGCCTGTTGTCCTCCCCTTTGTTATTTTCCGGTGGCGTCAGCTGTCTGTTTTCATCATCTTGGTATGAGAGCCTGAAATGATAATCACTGACAGCCTGAAACTGCAGGGCACCATAGTGGATGAGCAGGGAAGGGCAACACTGTTGTGCAGGAGATGGGGGAAAAGGAAGATCATTTTATTTATGAAGAAGGGATGTAATTAGCTAGCTAGCTCATTAAATCTAAGTGGTCTGAAGATAGCATCCAAGTCTGTGGGACAGAGAAAATCTGAGAACGTTAGACACCAGTAATGGATGGTGGAGACAGCCCTAGCAGCAAAGTCAATGAAGGAAGAAGAAGAAGAGCGGAAAAGGTATGTCAACCTTAGAAAAAAGATTCCTTTCCTGCTACTGTTTTTCTAGGTTAAAAGACATTTTCCATGCTCAGCTGCATAGACTGCCAGTATTCTCTCTGCACATCTTTCTTTTAATTAGCCATCTTCCAATCTCATTTGCTAAATTGATCTGATGGAGTGCCTTTAAAGAAAAATATCAAGCAACCCTAAATCCCCAAGTCCTGTGGTTACAATGTTGCAAAGCTCACATTTCAGTAGAGATCAGGCTTGGCTCACTGCAGTATTCAACATCTTCATTCAAATTTTCATCATAAGTCTCATCCTGAGACACTTCCTCTTGGCAAACGATTGCCAGCTGGCTGTCTCTGGAACCGGAGCTAATGAGCAAAAGAGGCAAGTCAGGATGTGGAGGTAAAGAAAACCTGTTACTGAGACAAGAGTGACAGGGCTCCATCTGTCTCAATTTATTCTATTGACCCAGTACAGAGACATCATACAAAATCAATGATTGAAGAGACAGAGCAACAGTTCTTAAATATAAGTGATTCTTTGTGGTGTCTTCCCTTACTGGGAGCGTCTTAAATCATAGCACTGAGACTTCATTGTGATGTATATAACTATGTTCATTACTGATCAGGCCTGTACTGCACGAGCAATTACACAACACTGACTAAATTCCTGAATTTCTGCCCATGTCCTGGGCTTAGCCTAAAACCTAGAATAGATTTTTTGTGATAGAAAGAGACAACCTCTTCTGTGAACAGACCCAAAGTCCTGGTTAAGAATTCTGAAGGATCATCTCCTTGACACTATATTGCCCCACCCAGCTCTGATGTATTTAGTCTCTTTCTCCTACATTCCCCTCCCTATGCCATCTCTTTCCCTCTGCTCCTTTTTTGTTCTTTCTCCTCACTATCTTTGCTATAATTGGTCACTTTTCTCCCATGACATGTACAGATAACCCCCCTGTGTTCAGTAGCCACTATACAGATTCTGGAATGGGTAGAGCCCTTAAGTTCTCTCTTTACTACGGTTTCCTGCTTTCTGCTATTTTACTGTACTTTGAGTGTGCAAGCAGCAGAGTGAAAACTAGAGACACTGAGTTTTTGAAAGGCTAACATGGAAAGAGCAGAGATCTGGACAGCAGTCACTTTTACTCTCTTACCAGTGCTCTCAGAACAGAGCATGGCAGAGAAGTCCCATGCAAGCAAGAGAGAGGAAGACAAATACGGTTGTTTGCTCATGTGGTTCAAAAGCCTGGGGGAGTGGAGGAAAGTGAATATGTATATCATGGTATGGGTGAGGTGAGAAGAAATCCAAGGAAGAATGTTCAAATGATTTTGCTGTCAGTGACAGGCAACTGCAGCTGTAAAGGTGTTAGGGAGGAGACCCAAGATTCACCAGCTCCTTCACCAGCACACACAGCAATGTCATAACTAAACCCTTCAGCGTTTTGGTAACAACAGGTTGGAGTGGACTTCACACAGTGACTGGAGAATGACTATGGTTAGGTCTGTGATCACATGGAGATAGAGGTGAAAAGTCCATGTGAATCCACTGAGAAATCCAAGTATTTCAGTTTCCACGTAACTGTCTATCAGCATGGGAAAACCTTTTGAAAGCATCAGCAAGAGCATTACCTCTTCTTTCATCCCTGTTGATACCAGAAGGAAGGGCTTAGATTTAACACTAATGGGGATTTGGACCTTAACTTCAACAGGAGTTGAAGTCTTATATCGAGAGTATTAAAGCATGAAAGAAAACACCTACCGTCCCGATGTTTCATAGTAATGTGTCCTAGTTCACCAAGGAAGCAAGGGGGGGAAGAGAAGACCATGTTAGGAATGCAACATACACACAAGCATGGAAGAGACAAGGATGAAAACAAATGACCATGGAATTCCTTTGGCTTCCAGCAAGAAGGTTGAGAAATGAAAGTCACTGAATTCTTATTAAAGCACATGAACACATTTAACACTGTCATCTTATTATTTGCCTCTCTTTCCCTCTAGAACAGTGTTCCTCAATTTTTTCAGATTAAAATCGTCTTATTCAAAGTAAAAATGAAACTCACAACCCACTCCTTACATTAGCTATAAGTGAGAAAAATGTTATGTACAATAACAGTACATGTAATATACTATTTGTATGTCAGTACTGGTTTCCAGGATTGACAGAGATTATCTGACCCTACAGAATAAGACTGTAGGCAGAAGGCAAGATTTTCTTGGCTTTACATTGTAATAAACTTTTTCAAGGCCTCATATCTTCCCTGACTGCATTCCATGAGCCCCTTGGAGGACATGACCCACTGACAGAAAGACACTGATCTAGGTTTTTTCTGTGAGCTTCTTCTTGTGCTCTCATGTATGAACTGTATTTCCTCATTCTTTCTCTAATTCATTAGTGGTAAGTTAAAACACCTTGCTGCAGGTGCAGTTTTCTCCAGATCCTGTGAGTGCAGTTGCATGATAAAGCCTGGAAAGTCAAAGGTGTTGATCAAAGGTGGTGCTAAATCCTCCTGCTTCCTAAGGGATGAATGTGGTATTTCTGCAGCATGGCTAGCTTGTGCAGCCAGATAAACCCCAGATCTCATTTTAGATCTTGTGCAGAACAGTATCTTGTTTAGCATCTCGAACCCTTAGTTCTTGACCTTTTTGTTTTGTTTTTTTGGTTGAATACCACTTTTTAAGTTAAGGCACGCTCCGCTGATTACAAGTCATGGATAAAAAAGACACCTTGTGAGACTACAATCATATTCTATCCCTTCAAGTAATCTAAGATATATTGTAAAGTTGTTCTCCAGTTTTTCTTTCTCCTCCCTCTCCTCCATTAATATTTCCCCTTTATGCTTTCCAGCATCTTCCTCTCACATACCCTCAGGAAGTTTGCCTCATTACCCAAAGGGTACATCTAACCGAGTTTGAGAAACACTGCTGTAGATTGTGGGAGAATGATGAAACAGCATCTGAGTAGACAGTATTATTGTTTTTTTTAACATATGCCTGGGTTTCATTAGCCCAACAGACCATCCCTTCTTTGAAGCTTACCTTTTGGAGCCAAGTTTCCAAGGGGCCTCCTGCACACGTATGGTGGGTGACAAGGGAGTGCCATGTCCCTCTACTGTGCTGACAGTGCTTGGAAAATTGGGTGGGCTTGGGAAGCGGCACAAGGCAGTGTTGTTGGCATTGTTGATGTTGGCATTAGAACCTGAAGAAGAGTAGCTGCTAGGAGTAAAGGTGGAATCCACTAGCTTCTCATGGGATGGGGACTCAGTATCTCCCTGGTTGTTGCCAGATTTATTGATGTGCAAAGGGCGCTGGGTAGTGAATGTCTGCGGGAAGGTGCTCCTGCCATCACTTTGGTAGTAGCTGACATGGTTTCCAAACAAGCCACCAGCCCTCTGTTTGTAAAAAAGAAGATATATTCCCTTGGTAAGTGAGAAGATGTACAAACAAGGGCATTTCTTCCATGTGACATTAGCAGAATGGCCAGTATGGGCCCACTACATCAAGCTGTACAAGCAGACCACTTCTCTATCAGGAAATGCCCCAAGCATGTGGGCTTTTCTGACAGGACACTGAGGTGGGACAGGGTGGAGTCTTGTGCTAAGATATAGAGGCTGGGTCCAGAATACAGAGGTACCTGAGTGGTGAAAAGGCATCTTTCACCTCTCTGCCATTCTTCTGTTGATTGGCATCTAGGTGGGATGAAGAATCTGGGCTATAGTTTTCAGTTCCAGACAGCAGAATACCACAGAGATTGAAAAGAATTTCAGATAAAGCAACTAATATAATCACCCAATTAGAGGGTCTGGTGAGGAATTGAGAGCCAATTATCTCAATCTTAGCTTAGCTAAAACATGACAGATGAGATAGATAATAACTCTTTGTAAGCATTTGAAGGGTAGAGAAACCATGGAGGGAGAAGAAATGATGCCCAAAGGCCATAACTAGAAATCATGGGATGAAACTAAGGAGAAAAAATGGTTGATTGTCCAGGAAAATTTTCTATCCTGAGAAAAATTTCCATTGAGAAAAAATGGAGTGAAATTTGTGTAAAGTTCTCAGAATTTGGTTCTCTGATTTTACTGAGATCTGCCTGTACACTGTCCATCTCTGATCTCTAAAATAGACACAGACATTGTAAGCAAAGAATTATGCAGCAGGCAAAGAAGGGTCCCAGGAGCAGCACCTACCCTAAAGATATCATCTTCAGAAGCAGCAGAGACAGCTTCTTTCATGGCCTTGTCTAGTTCCTCTTCAGCTGTCAGGTCCCCTGAGATTGCCCGTCGGATCTCTGGCCCAATGTCATGCAGTGTGCGCAGACCAGCCTGGAAAACAGTACAGTGCAGCGCAGTGTTGTCATGTAGTGAGGGAAGGAATAACAACAGTACCACTTCACATTACATCCAGTGCTTTTCTCTGACTGTTTTGTTAAATTAAGCCAGTGTCAGTATCCTTCTGTAGGTCAGTAAGTACTGTTATCTTAGAGACTAGTGAATTGCCCATCAAGAATGACTGGGGGGAC
>NW_017728931.1:33885420-33956835 GCF_001723895.1 Crocodylus porosus
GCTGCTGCTCTGCATCCAGCCCCACGCCACCCACCCCTCTTCCCCCCCAACTCCATGCCTGGCCCTGCGCTATACCCCCGCATTCGGCGTCCTCCTGGCCCACCCTGCTGGGGTGGAGCCCCCTCCCCACACCACCACCGCCCCCCAGGAGCAGAGGAGAGGAAGCTTGCCCCACTGTCCCCTCTGTCCCCCTCCACCAGCACCCTACGCTGCCACTGGCTCCAAGGAGCAGGGCTGGGGGTGGGGGGCAAGGCCGGTGCAACTGGCCTCACACCCCCACTTTGTTGCCGCTGTCTGTCTCTGCAGAGCACTCTGACTGGTTGTTTACAGACAACCAATCAGAGTACTCCAAGAGTGTTATGGACAGACAGACAGATGGACTAAGCCCTTTATCATATTAGAATGGAGAAACTAATACAGCAAAGAGGTTAGGTAACTTGTCCAAGATGACATACCAAATTTCTGGCAGAACTGGCAAGAGAATTTAGGAGTCATTTCAGTTCCTTGCTGTAACTATCCCAGCACATGCACATAAGCTTAATGATTTAAACTTAGCTGCTAAATTCATATTTAAGCACGCTAATAAAAGTGCACTTTTTCAGAAATGCTGAGAATCCACTACTTTAACTGAATTCAGTAGTACCTCAGATATTCAGCACCTTTGAAAAATGAGGCCACTCATATTCATTGCTTAAATATGGATTTGAGCACCACATTTTTTGGTGCTCAGGTTTGAGAATTTTGGTGAGAAACTATATCAGGCTTTTGCCAAACCTTACTGACTAGAATGGGTTTCCATCAGTTCTGGCCTAGGAGATGGGAAAGCTGTCATAATGCTAGTGCTGAGCACCTGGAACCTACTCAGACTGCCCTACAGCTGGCAGGGCACATTGTTTTTGCTTTGACTCCAGTCTCACACATTTTCCTCACTTTCTCACAATTTCAGAAGCAGATAGAGCAGAGGTTTTCCTGCTTGAGATCAGCAGAATGTTCTCATTTTTTCATCTGACCCAGCTGTCCAGAAGGTAAATCAGTAGCAGAGCCATAAGCAGATCCCAGGTCTCAGGATTCACAATCCGTTACCTTATCCACTGGATCATGATGCCTCCTACTTCCTAATTGCTGCTGCATGTTGGCCCAATAGCTTCACTGATATATCCCTAGAGGGACTCTCCTCAAAGCATTTGGTGATGAACATAATAAGGGTATTGATCCTTCTTTTACTTGGCTTCAGCCAACCAAAGTAACCTGTCATTTGCCAAGTATTACCGAAAGATTTTTAAATTGTGGGCATAATTCACTCATTGACATATTTACTTGGAGGAGCTGATATGGCTATCCACAGTAAGCAGACCCTCTCATCTAACAGCAAATGCTCAGTACACATATCAAAATGGATACCACAGGGTAGGAAGGAGACATGGTTTATTATCCTTGTCTGTAACAATATTGAAGCACTGTACAAAGTTATTAATCCACAGATCTATTTCCTGGTCTCAACTCAGCCCATGCATGTGTCCATATCTTGTCCCACATTCACCTGCAAGGAGAGAGCATTCCTCTGTGAAGGTTTGCCAACGAGGCCCTGTTCTTTGCGTTTCTTGAATTTCCGGAAATACTCTTGGATCAGGAAAGTGGCATAAAACTTCCCAACAGTCACCTCGTCATCTGAATGGGGAATATTTCCAAAAGCAAGCAAACAGCCCAGTTGAGACAAGATATTCACTACTGCAAGATCCACAGTCTTGCAGTTCAAAGAAGCAATACCAGGAACCATGGAGAAAGGGAAACATCTGCTCCTAGTGCATTGGTATACCAGGTTGAAGAACCATGTACTGTATACAGGGTTTTAGAGGTTCTTTGGGGGAAGAGGTATCTTTCTGCTCTTAGCATAGATTAGTTACAGTGGTAGAACACTTATTACTGCAGTGCCACCCAATGTCTTACCATGTTATAGAGAAGCGGTTCCTGCTTTGGTCACATGCCCCAGTTTACTAGACAGGGCCTCAGAGTCCTGGTCAGCTCCCACTGGGAGATTAGTACCTGGTCTGACCAGTGGAACCTGGACTGCTTCAAACCAAGGGACAAATCATATGGGTCCTGCCATCCCCTTAGTCAGCTTACTTCCTCATTGAAGTCAATGCCTCAATTCCTCATTCTTTTTTTATTTAGTCCCAACCCACCTAGATTCACTAGCAGTTTCTTGGGATTTGGTCCACAGAGTTCAATTAAAACATAGGCTTGAGGATTTTTCCTTGAATACCATCTCCTCCCTGCTGGTCTGCAGCTTACACAGCTGCACGGGGATCAGCAAAGGTGCTGAACTGGTGACCAACATGATGTCTCATCATTAAGACGGAGTCAATGTTTAGAAACTGTCAGTGAGTCTAGAGTAAGCTATGTGAGTGGTGGAGAGAAGGAGCTGGTACTGCAAGAAGGTCAGGCATAGGGGAGAATATGCATTAGCAAATGGAGGGAAATGGAAAAGGACAAAGGTCATGTCATGGACAAAGTCATTGTGTGTACTCCAAAAATGTGGGGGAGCCAGTACCATAGGAAGGGCAATGCCAGCAGTGGATTTGAACCAGGCACCTTCACATGGAGGGGGCAGCAGGGGGAGGGCATCAAATCAAATGGAAGTAATGTTCAATAATAGCATGTAGGGGAGGGGCATGCTCTTCACATGACCTGGACTAGGTGCCAAAATGCCTGGGAGTGGCTCTAAAGCTCTGGGGGTGGCTATAGCTGAGATGCTGGCCCACCACAGCTGCCTGGATCTCACAGGTGTACTAATTAAAAAGACCAGGCTTAGAAATGCACAGAAAGGCCATGAGCACCAAAGAAAAACCTTGCTCTCCACACATCATTGGAGAACTGTCCATTTAGGGCCTGGACAGATTACGCATTTACACTGCTGCAACTAGAACAACCCTGGTGTGAAAAAAGTAGTGGATAGAAGACACAAATCCTTAAGCCAGAATAATTTTTGCACAATCCATGGAATCACCTCTGAAAAAATTAGTAGTAAAACTCAAACCAGTAGTAGTTGCAGTAAGTTTAAGTTTTGTCTGTCTGCATTCATTCTAAGGAGCTATTACCTGCTTTCTTGCTGCCTAAAAGCAAGGCAGTAATAGTCACCTATTCTGTGAACTACTCCTGTCTGTTACTGATCTTGGTCTAATTAGCATCAGTGTGCAAATCCAATGTGAATTAACTTGGGGAGTGTATTCATCTGGCCATGCCCTTAGATGTGCTATTTGGAACTATGCTGTTCTCTCTCTTCTCCCCAACTTGCCCATCTCCTCTCACAACCTGTCCACTGAGACAATTACATATTCATTGGCACAGACTGGGTCTGCATAATTTCGAGTCAGGTAAGTAGATACTGTTTCTCAGAGCAAAGTGTGCCCCCCAGTAAACTTATTCTAGGGATTGCAACATGCAGTACAGATAGACAGGAGTGTGGACAAACAAAAAGCAGCTAAAGAACTAGGTGGGAACAGACACAAAAGGGCCCATGTGCTCACCGCCAGCTGGGGGCACGACCTGATCCAGCAGCTTCATACTGGTGCGCTTCCAGATTTTCTTTATTATTGCTCGCAGTTCTTCATTAGCTTGCTCCAGGTTACCTGCCCAGGAAATCAGGGAGAGAGGAATTAAGCCAGCCCCAAGAGAGGAACAATTTCACACGTAAGCCACAGCACCTAAAAAAAGGAAAAGGGTGGAGCTAGAGTCTGAGGGTGCTTCTTTTTACAACAGGAGAGAGCTTTACAAACAGCAGGGGCTCAACAACCAGATCTGGGCAATGGGATTATCTGACCACTGCTTACTCCAACATAACAGGTAGTCTCATTCCTACACATGCAGAGATTCAGCAGCTTCTCTCATCTCCCTACAGACAGAAAGCTAAGGGAGCACACTTATTCAGGGCATTGCTGGCCATCTGCCCCTAGCTGGCACTGGAGACAGCTTGGCCGAAGAAGACAGAAAACTGCAGCAACATTTTATTTTATAAATGATTGTGAGGATGGTCTGGTCCAGTACTTTGAGATTCTAGGCAGGTCCAGGGAAATCAGAGCACAGTGACAGGACAGAGAAAGGAAGAAGAATAGCTTAGTGATCAAAGCTCATCTGGGAATCAAGAGACCTGGGTTCTACTTCCAGCTTTTTCCTGGGAGTTCCTCACTTTACTCTCTGCACCACAGTTCTCCCTCCTGCAAGACATACACCAGCGGTCTCCAACCTTTTTAAGTAGGAGATCACCTCTGGCATTTAAAAGCAGCCCAAGATCTACTGTGCACTGCTGCCACCCCCTTTCCCCCACTCCCCAGCAGGTAAGTCTGTGGGGAGGCGATGGGGCGGCAGATCGAGGCAAAGGGAGAAAAAATTATTTGGGGGCATGCCTCCTCAGCAGGTAAGTCCCACCTGACCGGGGCCCCACTCAACTTACCCTGCCTCTGCCTCTGCACTGTGCTTCACCATGGGGGTCTCGATCTAGCCCCTGCCCCTTCCCTCCCCACAGACTGACCTGCTGGGCTGCGATGTGCACGTGCATGCACACAGGCACTCAGTCCCTCACCCCAGCCTTGGATCAACTCAAGAGCCTCTGAGATCTACTGCAAGAGGCTCTGAGATCTACCAGTGGTTGGTGACCACTGCCATACAGACTCCCTCCATCCCTAACAGAATTGCACTGCATTTGTGGAGTGCTGTGAGAAGATACTTCAGAAAGGCAAAATGTTTCTAATAACTGACACAAAGGGTATTTTCAAGATATTCTTTCTTATTTAATGAAGAATAGCTCTGAGACTCTAATAACCTCAGTCTGTGAAGTACACAATTGTGGCATATTAAGAAACTTGAAGGGACCAATAGTTGCACTGTTTTATATCACTCCCTTCCAGCTGCCCATTTCCCAAATTACCTACTTGGCTACCCTGACTCTCATGTATATTCATTCTCCCATGCTGTTCCTTACACTTGAAAGTCCCTTTTCTCTCCTAAGCCATCTCCTCTCCTTCCTTAGTGCTCTACTCCCACAGTGTCTAACATTGGTAACCTCAGTGAGTTCCCACACCATTAAAACAAAGTAACAATTGTGTTCAGCACTACTCCCACCACCATCTGGTGCTTCCCATGTCCATAATATTCTGTCTGTCTAACATCAGGCCCAATTATATAAGCATCAAAGATAATAAGAGTCCTCCATCAAGGTAAGCCTGCAGAGGTGTACCCTTGGACTGGAAGCTCATTGTGGGTAGGAACTGCAAGACAGTCCAGCCTATCACCTCCTACTGCTTAGGAGGCCAGCAAAGGGTGAGGGGCAGCTGGCCAGTTCAACTCTGCTGTTGGTGAAGATTCCCTGCCCAAGGAAAATCCTCAGCTTCTCCTTTTTCCATGCTCTTGCTCTCCCTGGTTGGCATTGGAGGATTCTGTAGGGCTGAAGATTTACATTTCAAGACCATGACATAAGGAATCAAAAAAAATACTAATCATCAGAAATGATACCACAGATGGCACCAGTTTTCTGGATGATGCTTAGCAAGAAACACTGTTCAGTCCCTGGGAGGTGTTTTTCATTTTTACATATCTGCACTGCTTCTCATATCACGCACAAAGTGAAAAGCTGGGATTGTATTATGTATGCGATATCCATCTGTCATTTTCAAACCCAGCGCATTTCAGTATCTACCCCCACAGTCAATGAGGATGTTACCTTCAGTTTTGATCCTCAGTGCTGTTCTGACCAATGCAAAGAGAGTAGCATTAAACATGACAGTCCCATCACTATTTAGTGGCATATTCATGGAGACGAGACGCTGTGGGGCAGGGAGAAGAAACATAGAAATCATGCAGAGTCAGTGCACACTAAAAATGGAAATGCTTTCTCTCTCCAGACCTTTTTCCCAGATTTCCACTCTCTTCTACTTATGCACATATAGCCCATGTGCTTGGTTACACAGGTAAAAGACTCTTCATATCATTAGTACACTTGAAAGTGTCTGCCCAGAGGACTCTCAATTATTGTCATAAGTATATCAGGCTCAGTGTGGATAATCCTTCCTAGGCTGGGATATAATCAAACCTTCATTTTGCCCAGTAGGAAGCAAGTCTTTACCTGCTATACATCTACACAAGCTAGTACTATATTGCAACAGCGTCAGTATTTTACATTTATATGACTTCTTTCATTCCTAATAATTAACTGCTTTGCAATCTACCTAGAAGTCACTTTGCTCACTGCTGACATGCAGCCATCTCTGGTGCAGAGATATTCAGTAGTACACAGCAAAATTACATGATAGTTTTGGGCATGAAGTTTGTGTCATATGCTATTGAAAATGATGGGAGAATTTCTGAGTCAGACAGCATCTGATACAGGGATGTTTATATCTTTATTTTTGTACCAAGAGATCTATAATGACCACAAGGCCCTGATTTTACAGCTTATCCCCGATGGTTTCATTATTACTTTGTCCACTAACACACATACAATAGTTCAGTGATGAGCTGAAGGGAAGTGTCAGCTCCTGAATCTCCAGCACCTTCTTTTGCCATTACTGGGTAACAATGATCTAACTAGATCCTGCTCAGCTTGGCAAGAAAACAGGCTAGAGTGGTCTATCCATAAGTTGCTTCTGAAAAACCTATACAAAACTTTACAACTCTGAAAGAGATTCACAAACAATTTTACATCCTATAAACTACTCTTTCATTTGGAAAAATCCTTTCTGGAGGATGGATGTTTATAACCCAAAATACGTGGAGGAATTACTGCTGTTTAATCTAGACTAAGTATTTAAATGAGAATGAGGTACAACATAAGGAAGGAATAACATATTTGGTTACTGTAAGGAAAAATTTTAAAGATATTTCCTCATACCCATCTGTCCTTCAGTGATCTTATTTATCTTGTCTGTTTGTTTGTCTGTTGCATGCACATAATTGATATCAGAAGCCTATAGTTACATGAGTGCTGTCTTAGACAGTGGGTTGATATGACAAATGAGTGCTAACCAGACTGCTAAAATGTATTTATGTCATTGAGCATAACTAAACATTGGCTGCAGTCTCTAAATAGAAGAGTCCCAGACCCATCCCAAACACACCATAGATGGAATTATATTTTACAAGGTTAAGAGTAAACCCACGATATTCCTGGCTTCCTCACTAGGGGGCAGCAGATTTCCTCTGGTGGGTTTCTCCAACCTACCACCATATTTCAATTATCATTCCCAAAGGAGCATGTCTATAGCATTTATCACTATCTGTACTTGAGACTTCCTATACTAGGAAATGTCTGTAAATTCTAGCAAGCTGTCTATCATGTAAGCTAACAAGATTCCTGACTAAAAACTAATGAAGCAGAAAGCTAATAAAACAGCATGCCTCATACTTCCTAGACTTCGGATCAGTGGTTCTCAACCTTTTTAGACTCGAGGAACCCCTTTGCCTTAGTTTTCATTTTTTTCTGATTATGGAAAAATGACAGAGCAGCTCTTCAGCTGCAAAGAAATCAGAAAGACCACAACAGGTCAGAACGGTTTTAAGACTAAGGATTCCTGTTTAAAATCTCTTGTGAATCACGTGTAGATGTTTGTATATCTAACAGAGCTAACATAGCTAATATTGCATGACACCCTGTGGCACTCTTAAAAGAATCTCATGGCACCCTGGTTAAGAATTGCTGTTCTAGATCAGTAGTGCTTGACCTCCACCCCTGGAGCCATGTTATCTGGCTTACAGGGCTCTCCATGGGTCTGGACATTTAGCAGTTTTTGGACGTTTTAATTGCCAGCACTCCCTTGCTGCCAAATTTCCAAGCCCTGTAGGTCAGATGACATGGTCCTGCATGCTGGCCATGCACTGGGCAGGCCCCATGTGTCAAACTGTGCCCTGGCCAGGCCAGCTCTGCTTTTTGTTGGATTGGGCCTTGGCTGGGCCAGCTCCACACACTGGATTGGGTGCATGGACTTGATTAGGCCTGCAGACTGATTCTGTAATACTAATCTAGCCTGTGTGGCCAAAAGGTTGGGTACCACTACTCTAGTTTATCAGGAAAAGTGAGTATATGGCCTACCAAGATGCAATTTGTTGCATTTATGCTTCCTCTTTCTTTCTGTAACCTTCCCCTCATGGCACTGTCTTACCTTGCAAGCCACTCTATGAGGACAGAGCTTCCCAAAGCCCAATGGAGGCTGAATCCTCCGGAGCAGTGTCACCACATCAAGGTGTTTGATCCGTCCCCTAAAGAAGAACATACAATAAGGAACACACTATTGCAAAAGGACCTGCTGGTCCATCTGGATACAACCTGAGCGCCAGATGAGGTCTCTAGCCCAAGATGGTTAGAATTGCTCCATTTTAACTTGACATGGCAGATGTGGTTTTACAGTGGCTCTTATACTCAGCGCATCACTCAGGACTTGAACAACACTGATTTAAATGTTACTCTGTATAGGCAATATACCAGTCGCTTTATACTTGAGTCAATATTTGAAAAACTGACTGTGGATTTTGTACCTTAGTTTTTGGGTGCCTAGTCTAACAATTTGTTCTTTCAAAATATTGAATCACTCAAAACCTGTGGCCTTTGTAAAGAGTATTAGAGGAAGGGTCTGGCCTTTTTTCCTGGAGCTCTGATCCACTATCCTTCAATTCTTGTTACTGTGCCCATCCATTTCTGGGGCCAGTGACCAATGCAGAGAATGAAGTCTCTGACTAACTCTGTAAAACTCACTTGGAAATTTGCTGTTGGGCTTTCCGAAATTTGCAGATCACTCACCACTTAAAGGGACTGACTCTCAGAAAGGGGTGGAGGGTGGGGGAGATTTGCCAAAGTTAAAGTGGGAATTTCAGGTAGGCAGGATTTAGCGTGGATGTACAGAGGGGACTGAGAAAATATGCCCATTTGCAGATAAGAAAGGGCAAGACAGATCCCTTTGTCACCCAGCTCCAAAATGCACAGGTCTAACCATATACCTAACAGCCTTGGACACTAGAATCTATAGAATTAGAAAGAGGTCTTTAGGTGGGCTTAAAATACATGTCATTTTGCATGTGTTCTAAAGCTTCTTCTCACTGTCAGAGTGCTGTAAACAAATGGGGTTTAGTGTAAATGAAAATAAAATCTAAGAGCATTTAAAAGTGAGCTATACTGATACCCAAGGGTCAAATTTCCCTGTTGGTCACACTTGTGCAGCTTTACTAACTTCAGTGGTGTAACTGAGGGAATAATTCAGGCTGAAATGTGTACTACAGACACTCAGTGAAGGGGGTTGGTGCCAGCACAACCACAGAGTTGCTGTCATGAAGTTGACACATGAAAAAGCAACGACTGAATGCTGTACCTCTGCTCTGAGCTTATGGCCAGGGCCTATTAAGGGCTCCAAATCCACTTTCTATGCCTACCAGAGAGAGTAGGGTTGATCTGAGTGGATTATATCCAGGGCTCCATCCCATGTGCTATGGCAGACCAATCCCCTCAGGAAGACTCCTTCTTAATGCTTATTTCCAACTGGCCTATTCATTAGTCTGCTACATGGCCTATATTTCCCCTAGCTGTTTATAATTTGTAATTATGTGCAGCAAGGCAAAATGCAGAATATTTACTTCATTGACTGGAATACTTTTCACTCCTCCTGTATCTTGGAGCAGTCTGCCCTTGCCACTGATTCACAAATGGGGAGCTGATGGGGGCCACATTAGTGCTCCCCCCTTACACTTTTCAGAGATCTATAACACCTATTCATACAGGACTTGTTTCTTGCCAGGGGAACATGCCACTCTAATATATTGGCTCAGGGATGTCAGACCTCTGAGAGAATAGAGAGAATGGGACCACATCTGCAAGTGACTTCTAAAGTTCAGGGTTGGTCACTTACTTGGCTTCAGGATCATACTCTGCCCAAATCCGTTTAAACTCATCCAGGTGGTGTGGTCCTAAAATGGACCAGTCCCGCGTCAGGTAATCAAAGTTATCCATTATAACAGCTACAAAAAGATTGATGATCTGCAAACAAGGACAGAGGCAATGTGATGGATGAAGTATGACCAGACTTCACTCTGCTTCTGTTTGAACCCATATACACTTCAAGGTCTTGATTTGGACTTACAAAGCTTTGCACCATTTGGTTTCTGGCTACATCAGAGACTGCCTCTTCCCTCATGGGGTGAGACTATGTCAGCTTAGATTAGTTTGGGCTTTTGAGTTGGCAGCCTCAAATTCAAAGGAGAAGGTGCTATACGCAGGATGTTTTGAGCAAGGGCCCCTCAAATCTGGCTTCCCACTACGCACTAGATGAAGCTCATGTTTGTTGAGCTTCTAGGCATGCTTTCTGGTCTGCTTATTTACAGAAGCCCTCGCTTGGAAGAGCACAGGGTGAGGTTTTATTCTCTTGGGGACAGAGTGACAGAATATAGGGTTTTTTACTGGTAATGAGCCCAATTATTTTAAAATATCGACATTCTGAAAGAGCACGCTAAACTCCAATGGCCAGCTGCAAAGTGAGTGCTACAGGACTGAGCAATGCCAGGAGAACTGCACTGCCAAGACTGAACAGATGCAAGTGGGATACGTGTATTTTCACAGTAATTGCTGGCATAGGATAAAAACCTGCTCAGCAACCAGAAGGAAGGTAGGAGGGAAGGTGGGAAGCGGGGGTGAGGTGTTGCAAGTCTCAGCATCAACCACAGGACGCTAATTTGTTCTTCTGATGGGGGAGGGACATCCTTATCTGCATTATGATCAGATGCTGAGCTTTCTTTAAAGCTCTAAAGAGCATGAATCCGGGTGACCACATGTCACTGGCACTCAGAGCTGGCCTTAGGGAAAATGGCGCCTTGGGTAAACTTGTATTTTGGTGCCCTTCTCCACCCCACCAGGTCAGCAGCACTGCTTCAGGCAGAGGCAGGTGGGCAGGGGTGCAGGGTGCAGTCCAGTGGGGAGGTGGAATGGCATGATACACCAAGCAGGCAGGCAGGCAAGTACTGCTGCTGCTTTGCAGAAGCAAGATGGGCAGACTGGAGCAGGCACCATCCCTCCCGCACACGCCTGGCCCAGCTCCTCCTGAGCAGCAGCTGGCAGGGTGGGGGGAGTGGGAAGGGGGCAGCTGAGCTGGGCACTGCTCCTTTTGCCTGGGGCAGGAATCAGGCGGGGCAGGGTGAGACCACTGCTGTGAGCGTGGACTGCTCACATGCATGTGCGCTTGTGTGTTTGATGCCCCCCTGACCATGGTGCCCTGGGCACTCGCCCACATCGCCCACTCCTAAGGCCAGCTCTGCTGGCAGTATGAGGCAGCTAGTCACCTCCTGCAGATAGAATAGGTCAGATTTTCCATTTATGGGATCATTTTTTTTGCCAGAGAGTGTCAGTGCCTGGGGAAGTCAGGGAAGTCACAGGCCAGCATTCATTTGTGCTGCCAATGCTTACTCACCAGGAAGGCACAGAGCATGTAGAAGCTGATGAAATAAAATATGGCAAAGCTACTCCCACAGGATTGGTCTTCTTCAGTAGAGTTGGCTTGTTCTGATTCAGGATCACACTTCTTGTTTGACAGGCAGGCCAGCATGATCTCCTGCCAGGCCTCGCCTGTGGCACACCTGGGTATAAAAGCATACATGTGAACAGGGAAGTGAAGTCAGTAGTGACCGACCATCTCTAAAATGAAAGAGCTGCAAGCACTCTGAATCTGATCCTATTCCCAGTGATGTCAATGGGAGTTTTGCCACTGACTTCAGTGGGAGCAGGATAGACCCTAAATCAGAAGGGGCCAGGCACAGGCTTGATGTGACCTGGCATATTCCCCTCCTCTGCTGCCTGATCTGCTGCTCTGCTTTCTGCTCCCTGCTTTATCTGCCACTGTACTGTCTGTACCTCTTCTCTTCTCCCCTCGGTAGGCACACTCTGCCTGATGCACATGGCCAGAGCTGGATGCTCTATACCAGTTCACAGAGCTGTTGCACTAAACTGAACAAGTAATAGTACCCTGATCAGTGTTTAGCATCCTACTCAGATCACATGATTTACCACTGTGTAAGGGAAAGTGACTGACTGAAAGCAAACAACCTGGAGAGGCAGCATCAAATGACCTGAGGAGGCTGAGAGGGTATCTGGTGGGAGCTCTGGCAGGAACTACAAACTGTCTATATGCTGCCAAACCTTAGACAGTGAACTATCTGGTGGTCATGGTGCCATATAACCATAGCCATAGGCACAGCAATAAACAAAGGAAGTATACACAGCAACAGCCAGCTTTAGGACACCAAGTGAACAAAAACTGGGGCTGGGTTGGGAGGGTGGCGGACATAATTCTCCCTCCTTCATACATAAAACACTGAGCAAGATGGATGCATTTTGGGAGGAAGGGTTGCCTTTCTCTGTCTAAAACCTTTAACTATAGGGTACTGCTGGAAGAAGGATATTAGGATTCATGGACCAGCCATCTTATCCAGCACAGTGGATCCTAGGTACCACATTTGGAGACACTGGGTGCATCTACATGAGCAATTAGTTTGAAGCAATAAACTCAGGTGCAGCATTTACACGTGCACCCAGGACCACAGCAGTCAGAGCCAGGCTGGAGCAGCTTTGCGCTGGCAACAAGCTTAGGCAGTCAGTCGTAGGCTCTGAGTGGTGGTGGAGGGGCTGGCTGGGGCACGAGAGTGCTGATACTGTGCAGCTGTGTGGCTGACCCCCTCCCCCAAGCCTGCTGCCAGCCTGGGGCTGCTCTGCCCTCCGCTAGTAGCAGGCTCAGGGGAGGGGGCAGGGTCAGTCACACAGCTCTGCAGTTTCAGCACTCTCATGCCCCAGCCAGTTCCTCCACCACCCTTCATTGCCACCTGGAGCCCGAAGCTGACCCCCCTGAGCCTGCTGCCAGCCTAGGACTGCAGCAGTTTGAGCTGGGGCAGAGCAGCTGGGCTGGAACGGGGTACAGGATTACAACCTAGCAAAGAGGATGTGCCCAGATGCACAAAATGACATTCAAAGACACAAGATCCAAAGCTTTGAGAGGCCCACCTGAAAAGCAGCAGTACTGCCTGTGGGAAGGTCTGAAAGTTGTTGTTGCGGTTGATTCCCGTGGTATCGTTCAGTGCAATTTTACCAAACACCTACCAGAAAACAGAGGTCAGGTCAGCTTAGTCTTGCAGCCACCAAAGCATTCTTGTCAACAATAATTCCTTGCTCTTCTTTGTTTATGAACAACCTGTATCACACTAAGCCTACATCCTCCTACAAGATTTTTCCTGTTGGTTTTTAATGTTTACTGCTACTCCTTCTTTTTGGTTATATCATCAGAAAAGTACCCACACTGAATTATTATTAAGTACCAGCAACACAATAAATCATTCATTATATCATGCTCCAGGAATATGTGATATGGAGATCTCATTTTAATGTGCAATCACATTACGGTTTTTTTTCCAGCTAAAAGGCATTAATAAGAGAAAAAAGACACTTTCCTTCACTGGTTTTCAAAAAGCCCTGTTTACACTAAGAGAAAAAGGCATTCAAATACCACTGGCTAAAAAGCCCTGAACTTTTGGCATCTGTATGATGTCCTGCATTTGGACATGTGTGCATTGCCTTACATTTGGAAATTACCAAGATGCCTCTACCCCTAGCAACAGGGTCTGTCACCAGGAGGTAAGTGTTTCAGGTGCACCCATGCAGCCATGTTTTCCAGGGGTCCTGTTCATAGTTGGTTCGAACTGGTTCTCCTGAACAACAGTTCTCTGGCACGGGAATTCAAAACTCTGGACTGAGTCCTGCAGTTTTTAATTGGGTAAAACTACCACTGCCTAAATAAAGGACTCGGTGCTATAAGCCTGATCCTAAGTCTGCTGAAACCAGTGGGGCTTTTCCATTGATTTCATTAGGCTCTGTATGGCTAATACTTGCCCACTGGTGAAAACCATAGAATGGTGAACCAGGAAGGAAGAAGCAGTGAGTGGGGTGAAAAAAGATACCAGAAGTGGCTTTGACAGGAAGAGGTAGGAGAAAGAGTTCAGTGAAAGGGAGTGTGGAAAGGTGAAGAAAAGGGAAATTGCAAGATGCATGGGAGAAAAAGCTTTTTGAGGAAAAGTGCTGAGACAGATGACCTATCATAAGTCTCAAAATATAACTTGAAGCAGAGGTCCTCTATTATTGATTCACATGACATGGGGTGGAAATAATTTCCAGATCTTCTGTAGCCATCACAGAGATGAAACTTTCACCACGGAAACATAAGAAAGTCATTCCAGAATTATGGTTCCTGCTAGGTAGTTGGACAGCAGTTTGGATGGAGATGTGTCCATCTTGAAATCTTTATCATAAGCACAAAGCAGTGGTCTGTGAAAAGGTTTATACGCTATTGATTAAAAACTTTGCACTCTTTTCACTTTAATGAAGCTATATCAGGTATGAGTCTGGATACTAAACTGCTTATATTCAGCCTACCTACTTCCTAAGAGAGGACCACCCTCCACAGTAAATACTATATTATTTGAATCCTTGTATTCATTGGAGCTGAGTGAAACTCAGAGGTTTTGCTTTGCTGGGACTTAATGCAATTTTCTTCAGTAGGAATGTAGGTGGCTCTGAATACCTTATGTTTGAAGCTGCTCCCTAAATTACTGAGTTATTGAGACTAGCCTGGCTTTTTCAGTATAAGATTGAAGGCATAAAGATAGCTTAAAAAATACTTTTCTTCTCTTACAGCTTCATCAGTTCTACTCCCAGGTGCAGCTCAGTGAGATCATAACAGCTGACCCTAAATCCCCAGTGAATTGTTGGATGAACTTGCTCTCATTACATATCTTTAATCAAACCTTAAAGCAGGGCAGCTTCAGATCGTTTCGGGCCTCCTTGCAAGCATCTTGTACTGTGCTTTAGTATTTATGGGCACCAGTAAAACAACTTGCCTAGCCAGGTCAGCAAGGTCTCTTACAACTTCATTTGCTCAGGGCTATTTTTCCCAATTTGACATCATCATGATGTCATTTCATGGGCTGAGGGTTATAACCTCATAATCAGAATGAGCAGCAGGATCAGAGCAGTTCTGAAGGAGCATAGAGCTTCTTTACATGCAAATATTCTCAGTAGTTAAAAAAAGCAACATATACAAGGAGAATTACACTGTTCCAACAGCATCAGGAATCTCTGTGAACAGAATGTTCTCCAAAGGGTGTTCCTTCTTCAAGGATTCTTTGGTCTTCTCTGGGTTCAGCTTCCCCTCCTCTCTGGTGAGCAGCCACAGCCTCAGCTGCACTAAGGAGGTGCTGGGAGTGAACACTGCAGGCGGACAGCTTAAGTACTCAGAGGCAACCCATATTTTTCATTTCAGGAAACAGTATGCCAGAGATCTTCCCATGTTGGAAGAGTATGATTGTCCTTTTAATTCCCGGCCTCAAGTTCGTACAACAAGCTTGGTGTGTTACTATAGGCATTTTAAACTACTCAGCTGTAAAGCACAGCATGAAAGGAAGAGCTCCAAGTAGAGGAAGATACAAGAGGAGATTCCTTTCTCCTATCCTCTTTGGACTGTGACTCCTGGGCTAGAAGACTGGTACCTTCATCCATCAGTATCAATTTGTATTTTCCACTTGGGCACACCAGATAGTGAGGCTTAAATGTTGTTACGCTTCATGTCAGAGAAGTAGTTAAGATAAATGAGTTGGTCTCTTTTATGTGGGAAATTCTTATGTCATTGCCAAACCTGGTGCATCTATGCATGATTCTGTGATTCAAGTGAGTAGCTCAACAGTATGATACTGAAAGCTTTCTTCATCAAGTTTAGGACAGGCCCCAAACAGGGACTTAAGTATGAACCAGCCATGTGAAATGTCATCATTACCTTAGAGGTGGAGCAGTGCAGGAAAGCAAAGATGGCAAGGAGTCTGAAGAACCTAGGGATGAGGAAATATCAAAGGAACTGGGCTTCTCACTGGAAGTCATAATACTAGAAGGGCTAGGAGAGGCCTTCAAAATTTGCAAAAGGAGCAATACGTGACAGACATCACATTTTCATGCTGCTGAGGTGCCTGAAAGCAGTGGATTGAATATAAATCCAGGATTAACTGGAAATACGACAAAAATATTTCACACAAAAAACAGTAGAATTATAAGATAATATACCAGCTTATATACCTAGACGTTACAGTGACAGGGTCATTAGAGAAATGATAACAAGATAGGCACATCTTTGAATGCTTTTTGTAGCTAGATAACATTAGTGCAGTATTTTCTTGTTATTCCCTATATGGTAGAGGAAATACTGTGTGGGCCTTGGCAATTTTAGCTAGTTCAGTTACTAAGGGAAGAACTGGCAAGAGTTAAAGGATTAAAATTTTTTTTAGAGATGGAGAGATAAATAGACAGAATTACTGGGGAGGTAAGTGAAACCTTCCAAAGCTACCTAGATTTGTTTCTAGAGGAGGAGAAGGTGAGGGGAAGACAATGAAGAGGTGGTAAGGACATTTTTTTCCCCCTAGAAATGTGGCATGATGGGTCAGATGAAACCTGCCTGACTTGCTTAAAATTCTCTCTTACAAAGTCTGGCTCCATTGAGAAGAATAAGAAATGTGTCACAGTGAAAGATCCGTGGACACAAATAAGTCATATCTATTTTATCTTTTGTCTGCAACTCCTATGATCTGGTAGCTGCTTTGGGATCCCTAATTAACTAAGAAAAAGAGGATGAAAAAATCTGCCTCAGAAAGGCAGAAGTTCAACACATATCTGGGGCAGTCACATGCTGTGCCTGCATCGTCTTTCTTCTACTTGTCCATACACAATATCAGTTATTAGCCTAGATTAATGCTCATGTGGGTTCCAAGTTTATTTTTTTCTAAACTAAATACAATACTGTATTGATGCAGCTTCCTAAAGAATTGGCACTAGTAAAGAGAGCTGAGATATTGGGCCTGATCCTACATTTTTATATGCTGGCACAAATCACTAAAGTCAAAGGAGTTATACCAGTGAAAAAGTGACGTGAAAGAAGAATTGGGTTTGATCAGTGCCATGGCTGTGAGCCATTTGAACTGACTGGTGTGTGCCAGTTAGCAAGCTGTAACCCACTTCAGTAGAGCACTAAGTATTCCTTTGGGAAGTTGGACAGCTGTGAGGTTCTTTTCTGCATGCACTCCGTGGTCCCTTATAATATGTTTTTGCTCAGTTCGGCTGGTGCATATGTTAAGTTTCCTGTTGACCACTCAACCCCAGCCAATCTTTTCTGACATCGGGATTATTGTCAGAGCACTCTCTCTTAAATGGCTGACTGTGCGGCTGGGAGAGAAACTGCTTGTTGGTTTCTGGAACTAGAAAGTGATCTGGTGACTTCTTGGGTCACTAACATCCCTAGACTCTGATAGGAGAGAAACAATTTAAGTCTTGAGAATCACCTACCTGCATCCCAATCACGGCATAGATGAAGAATAGCATCACTATTAATAGAGCCACATAGGGGAGAGCCTGGAAGAAAAGAACATCAGAACTTATTGCCTCAGTCGATCAGAAAATTTGACACTTCGGAACCTGGTAGGTCCTAATGGATCCCTGTTTTTTTAGATGGTCGGGGAAAGCAGTGTCAGTCTGGAACTAAAGGTCTGCAACTCAGCCATTTGACCACTAGATGCCTCTACTGATCCATGTTTGATTTCACCGAGGGACTGTCAACCCAATGATAGCACAACCCAAAACAATGATGGCCTGATTTGGCTCTCACTTGAATTGGGGTAATGCTACTGCATTCAAAGGAGTCACAATCCTTGTACAGAAGTGAAAGTGAGATTAAAATAGGGGCCCATATCTTTCCATTTACCATGGAAAACTGTCCATGGTAGCAGTTAAGTGATGCCCTTTTACTGTGATATTTTGAGTTAGTCTGGGGAAACAAGGAGTATGCAAGCTGCCAGGACCTAAGTTCAAAGCTTCTACAATTACCAGTGATTTCACAAGTACCTAAAGCTTCATGAGTGCCATGCCCTGCTCTGGGTTAGGCATCTGAGATGGTGCCTGAAATGTTAAGTGTCTTTGATCAGCTGTTGAAGAGGAAATGCCAAGCTCTGATAGTCTGCTTTGAATGGGAACCAGATCTGTGACATGTGGGTGCTATCAGCTTCCGCTACCTCTACTAAGAGTCAAGGCCACATAGCACCTTGAAGGGGCAGACTTTGTAGGAAGAACTATTTTTGTACTATTTCTTTTTTTAAAAGGTATTCGTGATAAATAGGATCCAGCCACATAATTCAGACCCCCCTCTTAAGCATGAACACCTCAGAGTTTTGGGGTGTTTGGATATGAAGTTTGAGTTTGTTCTACTTTACTGATAGAGCTGTCTATGCAATTTGGATTTGTGTTTGGATTTTGAACATCCCACACATATCTGGGTGGCTCCGGAATTCTGAATTTGTATTTTGTCTGTAAATATTGCTAAGTTTATAAGCTTATACCTGCATTTCATTAAGGTCTAATCCTGCATTTTTTATGCAAGAAACATTTCTATTGGCTTCTACCAGAGTTTTGAATGAGTAAGGGCTGCCAAATGTGGCCTGTAGTGTACTAAAATGTTAAAACAGGAATTGATTTTAAAACTAAAAATGAAAACGTTCATGTTTGCCACTAAGTGATCCCTCTGCATGCTTATAATGGGGGGGATAGAGGGAGCCCTCTGTGTTCTACACCAGTGGTTTTCAAACTTTTTTTCATTTGCAGACCCCTAAAAAATTCTGAATGGCGGTGAGGACCCCTTTGAATTGTAAGTGTGGGTATTCACATACTTTTGATTGATTATAGTCATCTTTCGTGGACCACTTGGATATAGTCTCTAGATCCCCAGGGGTCCTTGGACCACAGGTTGAAAATGACTGCTCTAAACCAAATGCCTGAATCAATGGTGGCAATTCTAGTGACTTTGGTGGTAATAAGATACATTACAATTTACATTTGTACGTTTTCAGAGAGCTCCCATGGGTCAAAACATGGTTATGGCTTTAGGGATGATGCAATGCCAGAACTGGCCCAGCAATAGGATCCAAACAGGGATCCAGGGGTCCAAGTCCCTAGGAGCTCTCTCATACTTTTAGAACAGGCCAGAGAAGGCTGCCGGCCCTTGTCCCACTCATCCCCTTATCTTACCCTCTCTACCTCACTCTCGTACCTACTCTTTCTCTCACTCTTTCACTTTTTGTCTTTGTTCCTCGTGATGCCCCCAATTCCCCACTTCCCCTGGTTTTACCTTCCGGCTTTGTCCCTCTTGAGCTTTCTCCCTCGATTTCACCACTTTTTTCTTTTTGTTCCTACATCCTTGTCTTTATTTTTACACTCCTCTAACTTTCTTTTTCCTCCACTCTCCATGCTGGTCTCTACAGGTATCTTATCATCCGGAAACTGGTGATTGGTTTCCCACAACACAAAACTACTCTGATCAGTGTCCCACTTTGGACAGAGCACCAATCACAGGCACTGCAGGACAATTCAATTAATTATCAGGCTGTCCTGTAGGATCCAGGACACTTCCTGCAAACATTCTGGGATTCAGAACAAGGCATGGTGCCAAAGAAGTAAAACCCACCCCTCCAAAAAACCCCCAGTATAGCTGGCTAAATAAGGAGCTTCTAGCAGTGGCTATTTTTAGCAATTATTGAAACCCATCCCAGAGCTCTAGAGGTGGACCAGGGACAGGGGCTCAGAGGAGAGAATATTGCATGTAAAGAGCTAAAAATGTACAAGGGAAAATGCCCTTGCTCTTAGTGCTTGAAGTGTTTTTTTGTGTGGAGAGTTTACCATAATAGGTAATAACAGGTACTAGTACTCAAGGCGCAGTAACCAGTACTACTGTGCAGCAGGGCCAGTACACACCTTTTTAGTGAAGCTAATGTGCAGTAGACTAATTCTACTGTGTATTAGCATGGCTTTTGCCATTATGTGCTAATGCACAACAGAATTAGTCTACTGCGTATTTAGCATCTGGTGTAGATGAGCCCACTGGAAGGCAATACCAAGCACTTCCTTTCCCATTCTTCTTATTTTTCTACCTGGGGAGAGGAGACCTGAGCTCAAAATTGAAATAAGCTCAGCTCAGCAGCTGGGGGCAGAGCAGGCAGAATTTGAAAGAATAATTGCTTTTCCTGGGTTAGTGATGGTTGGGCTATGTCAATGAATCTCCTTCCTACTCATGCTGACAAAATAGTTCTCACTGGGGCAGTTCCCATCAGATCATTATTCAGTGATACAAAGTGGTGGTGTATGTTACAGACTGAGTGTAAACCGTTCAGAAAATGCATGCAAGTGGCAGCAAACTTTCTGCCTATTTTGTAATCAGTGAGTGGTCAAAATAAAAGTCCTTTACACCCATTTGACAGTGCTAATTTTACAGAACTTAAGAGCTATGCCATGAAGGGACCAGATTCAGTATGGTGCTACTTCCACTGAAGTCAAGAGCAGTTATGGCTAGGGTTAAAATTGGGCCTAAGGAATACTATACATGGTAGAGCTTAAGCTAAAAGCATAACTCTGCTTCCACTCTCATTTCAGTCAGTAGAAAGCTTGTCATTAACTTAAATGGGAACAGAATTGGAGTCCATGTGTGAGAGAATTGGCTTTATCTTGCAATGTCTCTTGAATTGCTTGGTATATGAATTACACTGACTTGTATACACAGGGCACATCTATATGTGTTGCTGTGGTGATGTTGTTACTGCACGGTGATTTAGTACTTCCTTTTGGAAGTACTAAACCACACCACAGTAACAGCCCATACTGTGCCACACGCACAACTCATGGTTATTTTTAGCAGCTACTTCGCTATAGTGGCACACTATACTGGAGGAACATGTTGCTATGGTGAAGTAGCTGCTGGTTATGCATAGACACCCGCAGATGTTAGGCTGCCATAGTGCCTTGCTATGGCAATGTAGCGTCACATGTAGACATGCCCACAGTGGTGCATACTACTTTTTTACTGGCTTAGATCCTGTCTTCTGACCACTTCTCATTCCATATACAGCTAAGGCTACCATTATGTCACTCTTACATTTGCCCCAGATACTGCTTCAGGAGCTGCATCAGTTAACAACCAGATCATGGGGACCCAGTGGGTACATCCAGATGACATGCATTTCCTGACCTGGCTCCAGCAGCTTTGGCTGAGGTGCTGGGGGCCTCCTGGGGCCAGCAGCCAGCATGTGGCTCTGTCGATCCAGGCTCCAGTTTCGGGCGGTGGAAGTGGCAACAGAAGTGCCACTCCGCCTTTTTCTGCCATGGGTTTTTTGACACTGGAATTTCCTGGTATCAAAAAAATCTCACCACACTGCAAATTAGCAGCACAGTGAACACCTACATGTGCTGCAGATGGGTCTGCAATGCTGCAAACTGCAGGTGCATGCTTGTCTGGACTTACCCAGTAAGGTGAAGTCATTGCATTGTGAAATGCAAATATATGCTGCACCTCATTAGCAATAAGGATTTTTCTCAACCTGGCTATTCTCTGGTTTGACAATATCTTTTCCAGAAGGTGGATTTATCCTTGAATTCAGTTATTGGAGGACCAGTCATCCTTACCCCTCAAGTCCCCCTCTCCTCACCTTGTCTATGGACACCAGCAGCTAAAACTGCAGATATGGCTCAGGTGGAGGCATTTCTGCACTTTCTGCCATGGTACAGTAGGTTAATAACTACAACATCTTATACTTACCATTCCACCTTTCACTCTGAAGAATCTCAGTATACTTTACAAATACCTGATCCCTTTTCCACCTATTGAAATGCAGCTGCCAATGGGGTGAAATAGAAGAGCACAGCTATGCCCAACAGCTTAGAGCAGAAAAGGTAAAATTCATCCCTATTAAGGGAGGCTGCACAAGGGCTACGCACAATTTCAGTCCACCAGAAACCTTAGGTAATATTTACTGTAAGTGAACCCCATCTGAAGCAACAAAATACAATATAAACAGTGGTAAGGATGTTATGGGAGGGATGGGAAGACTGTAATTACCTGATCTGGATTTGGTCAGTGCAAGGGACATATTATTCCTTCAATAAATGCTGAAGATCTTAAGTGATCATGAGGTGATCAGGGTCTTGGCTTTAGGTTTCATTTGCTTCCTACTTTGGCTTAAGGCAGAGATCACAGTGCCCTGGGACTTGCCACACGTGTAGAAGGGCCTCAGGTAGTGACTTAAATTGTGAAGGTGAAGTTCCCTACTGTTCAGGTCAGTATGACTCATTTGCAGCATGTAAATTCCACTTAGGTGACATGCTGACCCTTTGTACTGCAGCGAATCCCCCCAGGTGCTAATGCCCAAGCCTGCCAGGGTGAAAACTCATCTTTGAAAGGCAAATAAAAATTAAAAATACTTCTCTGTTGAGGCACAGAGGCTTCAAAAAAAGTGAAGGAATACCTGGAAGGACTTGATGAAGGTCCAAAGCAGTGTCCGGATGCCCTCCCCTCGGCTCAGGAGCTTCACAAGACGCATCACGCGGAAGAGTCGGAAAAAGGTGATTGAGATGCGAGAGTTTTCCTCTGCATTCTGGAACCCATTGGCACAGAGGCAGTAGTTATAACAGCAGATGAGGAACAAAGACCCTGGGTCACAGAAAACACTACACAGGAAGAGTTCACTGCACTGTTCCCCTTCCTTTTAAAGCTCTCTGGTACTGTGCTAACCCCAGAAGTTGGGAATTGATGCAGGTCTTGCATCCCTTCTCTTCCAGGCTGTGGTGCCGTCCTAAAGGGTCTCTGGACCTCTGTATTCCTTATCAACCTGTTTTTTTAAGGTTTCTTACTGAGGATATCTGCACTCATGATTAGGCCTTCTGTGGTAGTGGTGTTAATTGTCTATTTCAGTGTGTCTTCCTTCAGGAGCCCTCATTCCCTTCTGTTATAACCTGGGTCAAGAAATTATAATAGGCAGTGGAGGAGATTATTTCCTTATGGACTTGTCTCTCAAGCTCCTGCACAACATAGGTCAGCCAGAAGCTCTGGTGCGTTTAGCACAAAATGTCCGTGGCACACATAACCTGCTCTGCCTGGTGAAATGCAGAAAGTCCCAAGTTTGCTTCTGAGTGTGGAGGTCCCTCAGGAGCATGGCATGTGCTGCCAGCAACCCAAGTTGTTAGGCATTTCCTGCACCTCTGAACCAGGAGATACAATGCCATCCTTGCAGGGCATGGCTGTGTTTTCTGTGCTCTGAGCCATATATTCTGTGCTGTGCTCTGGGCCCTTTGTATTTCTCATGACCCTTTCGTATTTCCCACAGCCTGTACCCTGCTCAATATTTTTTTTTTTGGCTTGACTGCTACTGCACATGTATGCAGTATTTTTAAATAGTCTTTCTCTTGGCCTCTGCTTTTCTCACAGCTTCTGCCTTGTTCCTAAACATTTTCCCTGGGGACTGTAACCAGCTTGGACAGTCTTCATGCTTCACACATGCTAAGACAACAGCTTTCTGAACAGAAAGGGGTCAGCTGGCTTCCCTTTGCTTGTGTGAAGAACCCTACTGCCTAGGCCAAAGACAATCACTCTGATTGGAGGAATGGGGCAGAACAACCAAAGTTACAGGGTTCCCAATTCATTTCCCTCCACTCAGTCTAAAATGGGCTTCATATACTAGCTCCCATTGGAAAAGCTGCAGCAACATAACCCTGTGCCATATGGAGAGATAGTGCTGTTCTCCTCCTACTCACTCTGCCTCTGGACCCGAAAAGTGCATAGACATCACTTTCTCTGACCCTGCTGCAAAAACAAGAGTTTAATACTAAACATCACGAGAGCAACTTTCAGGACAAAGAAACAGTGCAGATCACCCCGATCTTGACTACTCACCACTGTACAGACCAAGAGAGAACAGACCTTTCGGGATTTCCTGTTATAGCTCAAAATAAGTAGCATCTGCCTGTGTTTCCATTTCTTATGAAATCCAAGATGCACAAGTGCCCTGAATATTTCTGAGATTATATGTCTAGATGCAAAGACCAGGGAGCTCCTATGCATGGTTGATTTGTTCCTATTTTCAGCCCATCTTCTACAGCCTTTGCTTTCAAAAGGATTTTATCCACTTTGCAGGTGGCTCTCCACTCCAGCATCACATTACAATGAGGTATGGGTCTTTGGTATTAGCATAGACCCCACAAGCTACAATCTCATAGAAATAGGGTGAGGTAACTAATATGCTGGAGTACGCTAAAAGTACCTAAGAAGCTCTTAAAATATATTGAGTGTCTTTTTCTAATCTGTAATGTAGGATCTTATGGATCACAGAGCCCTTGGCCAAGGTTGAGGTGGGGCTCTCAGTTTGTTGGCTAGACACAGAATGCAAGGTAAGGCTGTGGAGTTCTTGCTACCTGAGCACAGTGATAGGGGATGGAGAAGAACAGATTGAAGGATAGATCATTTCTAGGAATAACCTGAATGAGTGCTCCCCTAATCCTAAAGTCTGCTTGCCCACCTCTCCTCCCCTACCACAGACAACAACAGTTTCTGTGGGTGCTGACTTATACCAGGGCCACTGCACACAAGTGAAGGCATTGCTCTAGGACAAATGAGAGGAAAATCTGGCCTTGTAAGAATGCAGCAGCTTTGGCACTTGCCTGTCTATGCCCAGGATTACAATTCAAGATGGAAACTACAAGGCCTATGCACCTCTCCCAGGGTAGGAAAAATGTCTGACTTTCTTGTCTTCAGTTACCTAAATTAAACTCAAGTATAACCATAAAAGAGTTAAAATCAACATGCTATAGTATGTGGACAGTGGTATTCATTATGGCTTGCCCACACTAGGGAATTTTTGCTTACATTTCTACCTGTTGCCATCACTGGACCAGCTCGGAGTACTAGCATGGACAAGGCTCTAGAAGGCGACTGGCATTTTATGCACCATGTCCTCTAGCCTTGCTGAGACCAGGTAGTAGTAACAGCAGTGAATTTTAGCAAAAAACATCTTAGTGTAGATACAGACTTATGTAAGTGACCATAATGGTCCAATTCATTGTTGGTGTAAATTGAGACAGCCTTTAGATGACTTAGGCTCATTTTGTGTACACGTGTGAGGGAATATATAGATGTTTTGCAAGGTGGGGGTAATTGTTTGAATAGTGTGAGAACAAACTAGCCTTTGCTTGCTGCGCTGTTCCTTATGACCATCTTTCTGCTGAGCATTATCATTGCCCAGAACCGAAATTTGGTGTGACTGCACTCAGAGAATGGGTTTCTTACGCTCTTCCTGTTACATTGTTCTAAAATACAACCTCAAAGGATGTACAGTTTTGCATGGCTTATACTTTTCTAAGAAGTATGAATCTAAACTTTGATACTACACAATATCAAGTAGGCAGAGATTCTGAGCCCAAGCGCTTTGCTGTAAACTTTGGATTTGAGGTCACATTGCAAACCGATCTAATATTGAATTGATTCTGACAAACTGTTGCTAACAAGAAATCTTACCAGTTCTAGTTCTCTCTTGGTTATTCATTAGAAGGCAGGACGACAGTTCACTTGACCAAAGGAAAGCTCAGGATGCACAAGAAACACACATGTGCAGCATATTCACAGCTCGGGTGAACACCAGACTCACACGAATACACAACACAGCAGCTTCATGCAGAGATAACTAGGCTGGGCTTGGAGAGAAAACCCGTGATCGGGGGAAGAGAATAAAGGAGTGTGTTAGGAATAGTGTCACAGAAGCTGGGAGGGTGGTCTGTATTTTTGGTCTTACCATAGAGGAAGAGCATTGGGTATGTTCAGCTGGCTTTAAAGAAAGGCAGACAGAAATAAGCTGTAATAAGTTTCCAAAGAAGAGGCCCAGTAGACTAGGTCTTGGCTAACACAGGAGCAACAAAATGGCAGAAGAGGGCAAAAAAGTGTGCGTATATGAAAGGAATGCAAAAGTAAAAAGAGCTCGTTCCCTAGGACACAGTGGATCAAATTCAGCCCTAGCAAAAGAAAAAAACCCAACAAGTGCAACTCCCACTGAAATCAATGAGAGCTGCACCCACTTACATCAGATCTGAATTTGGTCCAGTATCTTCTGAAATCCTCGGAGGCTTAGGAGCTAGGGCGTAGATGACTGGATGCTGCTAATCTGTTTAATTTACCTCTAACCTCAAGATCAAACTAGGACTCAGAAGAACATCACTAATCCAGCAGCTAATTCAAATTTCAGCTGAAATCCAGGTCATTTCTTCACAGGGAGCAGTCATCTTCCAAAGCATCAGTCTCTGACTGGTAGGTCCATTTAACCCACAGCATCCCAATGCTATCACAACATTTTCTATTTATACATTCCCATGTCCTAGCATATAGTTCTCGGTGATTATATTGTTCGACTAAAACAATAAGCTGAGCTAGTGTAATCATTTTCTTGGCAACCCTACAATAGCCATTGCCATCTGTAGAAAGGGGGGTGGTAAAGCCATAAATTGGCTTGCCTGAGGATCTGTCTTCATCCTCCCCACAAAGGAACTCCAGGGAAGTGCCAACATTGTTTGGCAGCAGCTGAGTTCCAGCCATCCCCAGAGAAACCTAACCAGATTGAGGATTTATTTATGATCTTATTTCTTTACTAACCTCTGAAGCCACTTCCAGTGCTGAGATCAGTTCTGAAAACCAACCATGGCAGCTACTGCTCTAGGCTGAGTACAGCATAATTGAAAAATAAATGAATGCAACTGTATTTAGAGTTCCTCAGATCAGCAAAATCTTTGGGGAGCAGCCCATGTCATATGCCCATTGATGGAATGTTCTTTAGAGCAATTTTCTGTGGCCACATTAGCAAGGGTGAAACTGATGCACTGCTTCTTCAGCTGCTTCTGCACTCAGCCAACATACCACTTGAGACCCCAGCAATGGGCTCCTGGGCTCCTGCCAATGGAAATGTCCAGGGAACATTGTACTAACTAAATTAGCTTTGTATTTTGATTTTGTTTAAATGGGGATTATAGTTTGGATGCTTAGAACATCCAGTGACACATGCAGATGGGGAAAATTAAAAACTAAAGTGACATATAACTCCTTGGTGCTCTTTTAGCTTAACTCTTCGTTTTTGTATAGCAGTTTCCTTACTTTCACCCTCCTCTTTCAGATGTTTGCTCGTGTTTTCTTTTCAAACAATGTACAAGGAAAAGTTGGCCTGTATGTTGAAGAACGGAAATGTGCGTATATCAGGCACAGACCAATCCAGGTTTTGGATTAGTGTTGTTGGGCAAATCCCTCCTTTCCCTACTTTTTTATTTACTTTCTATCAGTTTTACAGAACTGTTCCTGTTGTTTGTAATCACAGGAAGTGATCCTGTGTCCCAGTCCTACACGGTGCTGCATTCCAGTGGGTACCAATGAAATCAATAGGAATCCAGGGTATTCCCTGCTTCTGAGGTATCTCAGGGTTATTAATAATTCTAGGATGATGACATTAGAAAGGTGTTTTTCTGTGATCAGTTGTCTCAAGAAACCTTGTAAGTACTGTAAAGACACTGTACCTTACTTGTTGCTTTGGTATCATCAATATATAGCAGGAAGGTGAGGATAATGATAATGCAACAGTGAAAACACTTCTTTATGAAAAGGTATTTAAGAAGCTGAAATAGCTGGTATGTGAATCTTCATACCAAGCAATTGGTCACTTGTGAAAGAACTATGAACCAAATGCTCTGACTCTACTTGGTAGAGCTGAAGATGGTAAGTGCATCTTGAGTGACTCTTTTCTCACTACATTGAACAAATAGCCTAAATTTTAAGAAAGAGTCCAGTATGGACTAAAAAAAGGCTTAAAATCAATGAGGGAAGTACCAATAGACAATGTTCACAGTAGCCTCTTGTCCTTGTAGTTTTACTCTCAAGATCATGAGCACCATACTCTTGTATGGATGCAAGCATCTGAATGTATGATAGGGGACAGTGTACTAAGAGTTCTGGGGTTTTGTTTTACACATTTATTGCTGAAAATATTTTTTAAAGCCTTGAATTTTTGCTAGCACACCCAACTCCCACTGTTTTTCCATCAGTGCAAGCAATACTCAGTGAACTAGACATCTGAGAAAAGAAGGCTGGAAATTTTAAAGGTGGATCGGGCTAACTATACCATAGAGATAGTTCCTTGCTGTACCTTTCCTCTAGGTTTGATGCTGTGCCATTGGCTGCGGGGTGGAAGTGGGAAAAGCACTGGGCATTTAGCAGCCCACACTGGAGGAACACCCAAGTCACCCAGGCTTGAAGGCATTTGAAGCAATGAAGGTAGGTACTTGAAAATAAAACTTAAATAGCTGTGCATAAATCCCATTTAAGTGGACAAGGTTGCACTTATGAAAAGCTCAGGCACTATGTACACAAGGAAATCCTTGTTTGAATCAGATCCTTAAAGGAGTTTTTGGACAACTGTTTATCAGAGTAAGACCTGGGCTTTGCTTTCTGTTATCTGTTGCCTCCTCTTCATCCACATATGAGCTAACCTGCAAAGGAACTTTGCCTTCTCCAAACCATTCTCTTCATTTCATAGCTTTGATATGAGACAAAACAAGCTAAGCTGCAGAGTACACACAACCAAATAGGATGGGGCAGAAGTGGCATCTTATAGAGTTCAGTTCAGAGACTGTGCCCTAAGCCAAGTGTTATAGTAGAGAACAGGAACCAAGGGTGCAAGATATACACATATTTATTTGTGTGTGCCGGATCAAACTTAACTAAACATCAAACTAAACCAACTAAACATCAGACTTGCTATGTAATAGATATGGGTGAAGTCTAGCTACTGGCATCAAGCATGTGTAAGCCTCAAAGTCTGAGCCACTTTCTTACCTAGGTTGTGGCATTTGATTTGATACTGATGACTATTATCTGAAGAGAAAGGCATTTTTGTAGGAGTCAATTATCATTCTTATATAAATTCTATCATCTGTCATGGAGTGAGAAATGATTTCTCACTTTCAAGAAGCAAGGATTTCTGTGGGTGATATCTTTTATTGAACCAACTCTGTAGCTAGGATAAAGTCAGACAAGCTTTCAAATGCAAGACATCATTTGTCAGGTCTCTCTGATTTCCTGTAATTCACCATGAGCCCTACCTGTCTGAGTAGGTAACAAACATTGCTCAGGGCTATAGTAGCTTCCTGCGTTTAATTAGCCAACAGTCTGCATTTGAATAAATATGAATGCCTAGTACTCTCAGTACCCTGTGCTGCTACTACCAGCAAGTATTCTGTGAAGGTTCTTGGTATTATGAAGAAACCAAATTAAAGCACACTGTACTAGTAGTGATTGGCACTGCTGTGAAGCTCAAATACTTTCAGCAGGCTGACTGGATGCAATGTAAAAAAGTTTATCTTGTAGGTCAAGGGACATGAGTCAACCTTGAAGTCTGAAGGGATGGAACAATGAAAGCAAGCGTTACCAGGCTGATCCTACATTTAAATTTGCTCAAGCTTCTTCAGTCTGGGATGGGATGTAGAACACCTTTTTTCTTTTTGGGATTGCCTTTTCTGAGGCAATCTTGAAGAAGTATGGGAAAAGGCTGGATGGGATAAAGCCATGAGTGATGACTGCCAATTGTTATGTTATCTATTTTCTCTTACCTATAGTTTATCTATTTTTTGTCATCTGTTTGATATATATTGTTATGGTAAGCCAAACATGATGGAAGAAACAAAAAGAAGGATTTAGTGATTGTGTTTCAAGTGCAGAACTCAATTCTTGGATGAAGCCTGCTTCTTGGATTCTTGATTCTTCGATAAAACCTCCAAAAGAATCTCAATTTCCAGATGGTCTGTGTTATGTGGGGGGCTGAGTCCACATGAGCATGGACATTTGTTTCCCCAGGGATGACTAGCAGCAGCACAAGGTGTCCCCGGGGAACACCTCTGCCATGTGCCCTCTGGTATGGCAGGTTACCCTGGGAGGGATAGGGGAGACTGGGGCCAGCACTGGGCTGGCCCCAGCAGCCTTACCTGGAGCCCTAGGGGCCTTCTGGAGCTGTAGCAGTGTCAACCATGCTGCTTGGAGCCTGGTTGGCAACTGGAGTGTGGCTCCAGTTGGCCAGGCTCCAGTTTTGGCCAGTGGACACTATCCCCACATGTGCCACCCCGCTTTTTTTTTTTGCATGAGTTTTTTTGATTTTGGGGTCAAACCCTCCCACACGCTGCTACCTTGCAGTGCAGAGAACAGCTGAATGTGCAGGATGTGGTGGTGCAGACATGTCTGCAGTGCCACATATCACATGGCTGCACTCATCTGGACATGGCCTAGGTGTCCTTTCCTTAGTTACCCCTGATACTTAGCAGACTTATGGTTTGAGACCAAGGTGTAGATGCTCAAGAAAAGGACTGTGGTCCTAAAATCCTCAAGGAATCAATTGTAGTCCCTTGTTTATACAAGTGCTGAACAATTCAGCACACCTAAGTTCTCAGTGGTATTTTGCACTGCTTTGGGAATACTAGAAGCTTGTAGTCACAAGTTCAGTGTGTGCATGGTCACAGCAGTGGCCACGGATCTACCTGCTACATCCAAAGAATCCAGTAACTGCTTAAAGCACTGTTTTAGTTACTAGCTGGCCCTCCACAATATTGATTTTTAACTTAGGTAAAGAATCTTGCTGAAGTTTTGCTGAAACCTGTCACCGTAAAGATGCTGATCTAATAGGACTAATTTTTTCTCAGTTGTTTTCTTTAGAGGAGCATTTGATCTGCTTTGTTTGTCAGAGGCTGCAGAGACCACTTAAGGATTCAGTTACCATGTGTGTAAAACTATTCAAAACCTATTTGCGACAGCTACTATTCTTTTTTGCCACATTAGCCGTAGCCAATAGCATAGTTGGTGTCTGCCACATGGCTCATGCTACTGAAAGCAGATGAATGAATAATAATCAGAAACCTTGCCAGCTTTTTCTTCATCTTCATCATCTTCAGAAAAAAATATTTCAGCAATACAGGCGAGTTGCTCCTGAAATGCTCTGAAATCATCAAGGGCTGGTATCAGAGTTGAAGACATATCTGAAGAGACTGGGGGAGAAAGGTATCTGGGGGGTTCTAGTGTTTGTTCTATATCTGCAGATGGCTCTTTTCTTTCCAGTCTTCAGATGGGGTCTGGCCATAGATACAGAAGGACACTGAGATCTATGATTCTATTTTGGAGATGGATGAGCTGGAGCTCTAAAATGAAAGTCTCAAATCGGTAATGAGAAATTTTCTTCCAAATTGCATGATTTGAAGGAGAAATATCCCAAAGTGAATGGAGGAAATAATGTATACCCAGGCCATGGTGATGAGGAGTAGATAACATTGAGAAGCAGTGCTGACCTCTGGAGCGATCTTGATACTGAGAACTCAAATATACATGCTAGTGGTGAGTGTAGACTGTAGTAGTGGGAGCATAGTTACATTTCCCCATGTAAAATCAGACGGGAATGGCAGACTGCACTGAAGTTGGTAATAGTACCAGTGGTGTTGGTGACATTACTATCAGTCCCTGCATTGCTAGTTACTAGTATTCTGGGGCATATACTGACTATAGCTAGTGCTTCTTTGGTGATGAGCTGGTGTTTGAGCTGGCATCTCCTGTCCCTATTAAATGAATAAGGGTAATGTTTTGTTCCTAGCTGACCAAGGGTTTGGGTCTCTTCTTTTGAAAGTCATACCTATCTCTTACTATAGACATGTTACCTCAGTGAGATGGTAGTACAGGTCTTTAGTGCTAAAGCAGTGTTTGATACCAGGGTGTTTTCTGCTGATAGATCCTTGTTTTACTGTGCTGAGCGTCTTTTGCCCATGCAGACCTTGGGAGTTGTATGTGAGTTGGCAGAAATACTGGCTGACAATATGTTTTGGAAGCTAATTCTCTATGTATCCTCTGTCCCAAGTTCCCTTCACAGATTTTTCAAAGAGGTATAAAATAGCTTCACTGAGACATCCCAGGACCTCCTTGTTCTAGCTCAAAACAACTGACAAGTGGAACAGTGGTCTCACACACAGTTCTCATGAAGATGCAGAGGACAGAGGCTGTGGCCATCTGCGAGAGGGGGTAAATCATCAGAGGACAGAAATGGTTTGAAGTCTGAGGGCTTTGTTGAATCAGTCATTTTGGCATGGACTGAGGGAGTCATTAGTGTGATGAGTGCCACACAAAGGCAATATTTTAAAATTAATACCAATTAATATGCTAAGAGCAGAGCCTATTAAGAGACAGTGGGCAAACAATACTACTTCACTGTCATGGGTGGTGAAAAGGAACTGACGGACAGTTGTAGCTAATCCATTTTTTATAAGCTTGGCATGACGCCCTGCACTGTACAAGTGCAGACCACAACCCATAGCTATTTAAAAGATTCTATCTCTTGCACCTAAGATGAGGTTTACAGGAGTACATACTCAAAGAGGAATGGAGCCAGATTATCAGTGCTCTGAAGAAAAGAGTACAGCCACTAGATTTTCAGTTGCATTTCTAGTGTCATCAAGCTGAAAAGACATGGTAAGACAGTCTGGACAAGCACAAGTCCTTCTGGAACAAATCCTTCTAGGCAAGCAGGATTATTCTGAGCCCTGAGAGTAACCAGTTTGCCATTACCCTAGCATTTGTCACAAAATACCTGAGAGTAAAGTCTACCATTTCCCTGTGGAGTTTTAATCACAAGCCCCCTGGATATAATCCATCTGCCACTGATGTTTGTAGATTTCTCCTGACTCCAGGCAGAAATCCCTCTGCTGTTTCTTTCTGAGAGAGTACCACTGGATTGTGGATGGCATAAACTCAATTCATGCAACCCTGCAGTGAAACTACAGGGCACATTTAAAAGGGGCACTTTGATAAGACTGAAAGATCCCACTCTGTCCTTTTTTAGAACAGAACTTTTTAATTTTCCATTTTAACTGACTTCTATTTGATTTAAAAAAATGTTATATGGCAGAATATTAAAAATCGATACTGGACTGGAATATTTTAATTGTATTGAAACAAAATGTTTTGACTGACCTAAAGTAACTGTTTGTGGAAGTCTTGCTTTGCAAGAAACTTTGCAATTTTCTTTTAGGTCATTCTAGAATTGATTTAAAAAAAATCACAGCATTTCTAGTACATAAAAACCCCCAAATTCTCACATCTCTAATTTTTTACTTCAGTTCCTACACTTTCTGCACTAGGTTTCACTATATTCATAAAACACAGATACTTAGTTTGCTTTTGGTAGTTGTTAAAATGTGGGGACACATCTGTTTCATACAGATAATAAATCAAAGGGCATAATTCTGTTTTTTCTTGTGAAGTAAGTGGTAAATTTGTCAGTGACTTCAGTGGCAAGAGCATTAGATCCTAAATGGCTGCAGTGAAATGTAGCATACGTTAAAATCCTGAATGCTGTGCAGGAAAACCTATTTACTTTTCATCTTTTCCAGTATGTTGTCTGATTTTTATCTGTTATGCTATGGAAGGTTAAGAAAGGGGCATAGTGGTTGTAATGAAGTTCGCCATTACATGTTTGTTATCACTTACTGATGTGGATCAAGGCTGTCCAACCTCCCAGTACCCAGGGACTTCATGCTGCATTGGCCACACTAGTGTGAGCCATAGGCCCCCAAACAACACCCTCATTCCCACTGCACTGTGTGTACAGTTCTGCCCCACTATATGGGTTCTCTATAACTTTAGATCTGAAGGGGCAAATTTGCTTATACCCATTTGCAGTAAAGTCCTATTTTTAAAATGATTAATACAGTTAAGTAACATATAACGAGTAAGGCATAGACAACTTGATTTAATCTTTATTTCCTAGGAATTTAAGATTTTTTAAATTCTGGGAGTTGAGAGCAGAGAGGCTGGACCCGATGGTCTCATGAGGTCCCTTCCAGCCCTAAATTTCTGTGAATCTATGATTTGCTAGTTAGTTTCTTCTGCATGTGCAAATCTCACCAATCTTAATAGTTTAATTAATTTACCATTTATATTCATGACACTGTCATAGACAATAATCTTATGTTTTCAGGTTCTTTAGGTAAATATAAGGAAATCAGTCTCTTTAATCTGGTAATGCAAATGCTGCCTCAATGACAATTATCAGACAGGTAACGAAAGACTCACTTTTCACACAGCTGTAAGCTACATTTTTAACATGAGTTTCAGAAGAAAAGCATAACAATTAGGAGAATTCGCTTATGCAAATTACTCTTAATTTTCAGGATGTCTTAATAATTCTTTTCATTAATCCTGGGTAAATGAGGAGTTCATATTTTATGATAATCAAGCTTGTGGGTTCTGGAGAAGCAAGATGTAAACTGTAGTTAGATTTAATTCCCATGAGAGAAGCAATATATCCATCCCCATAGCTGCTACTTCAGGTCTGTCTCAGCAAGGCAGCTGTAAATTTGCCTGTGAGCATATTATTGATTGCTATGGATGTTTTTGTGGTATATGAGAAAAGATTAAATGAAACTGAAAAAAATAAGAGGCACAGAAACTTTCATTGAAAGTACAGATAGGGCTGAAGAGGATCACGGTACACTTAGTATACCTTCTCTGAAAGGAGTAGAGCATAGGGTTACCAAATTCAGTGTGATTTATGCCAACCATGTTTCACAGATGAGGAAACTGAGATACAGACCTGACCAGGAACACACTGAAAATCAATGGCAGAACTTCATTAACAGCTCAGACCACCTGATTCCCAGAATTTTTCTCAAAACAGTAGGCCCAGTGCTTGATTGCTGTTCTAGCAGTTAACTCAGGATTGTTCCTAGCCAAGTCAAATGGACCTTTCTATGCTTCACTACTAAAGCACCATTCAGTACAGCTTGCAGGTGCAGAATACAGCTACATATTTAGCGTTACAGTGCAAAGTACTCTTTTATCTCTCTTTTTCCTCTCCCTTGCTCCAGTTACTTCTTGAGTTTGATCATCCATCCTTTTGGGATGGAGACAAATGATGGGATGTGGAAAAAGTTGGGTTGATATTTAGATTGGAACCCTCCCTATCAGCAGAAAGTTCCATAGCCAGGGGTCCATCAACCAAAAAATCCTGTCTTCCACACTTATGTTAACTAGTTATCTTGGCTTTCTTATCTGCTGTGTTACTGTGAAAAGACATCGCTTTCGGTGGATTACAGAGGGAGATGGTCTCTAATAGTCTGCACGAACTCATGAAGGCTCTTGCATAGTAGGATTATGACCTTGGACTTGGTCCAGAACTGAAAAGGAATCCAGCATTGAGCTGATGTGTTTATAGTGGTCTTTATTAATTAAAGGCTATGCTATTGTTCAAGTACTAATCCTCAGGATGTTTACTTTCTGTCCCACGTGGATTGACATCCAGTAGCCTATCCTCAAAGTGACAAAAGCAAGGATAATGACAGCAAGGTTCTCCTTGGACAGGAAAGGTCCTGGGTAATGACAGACAGAAGGCAGCGTTCCCAATCTCCTTCTGAGTCCAGTAGCAATATTCAGTTGATTTTCATCTCCTAGTTTAGCCCTCTCTTGTCAGATGCTGATCAGATGATTTCCACTGAAGGGGAGGTCAGAATGTCAATAAGCTCCTTGAAGCATCCCTTTTTTTTTTTACCTAATTATTACTTCTGTCCTTCCTGGGTGGACTGTTTGAATCTCAGTTCTTTTACTATGTCTAACTGCTTACAGACATTGGAGCACCCGAGAGCAGAAGGCACACAGCTTAAGGAAGCAACTGCAGCTGGCTGCCATCTGCATGTTACTGACAGTAAAGTCTGCGGCTGGGGGGAGGTAGGAGATCTCATGATCTCTCTTAGCAGTTTCATGTGTGTGCTAAAAAGGAGGGCTATGAGTACTGAACTTTGCAGAACTTCATACATGAAGCCTTGGTAAGAAAAAATAGCAGCCCATCAAGGCTTTTTAGGAATTTGCCTCAAAGGAATGAATGGATCCAGCACAGATTCCTCAGAGACACATTTGAAATTCCTTGATGGGAGGATACAATTGTGTAACTGAGTGCAGAAGTAGATGCATGATCTTCAGTCATGTACCTGCACCTCTTAGTGTAGTGACTCCCTTGCGAGGTAAGAGGATCAATAAGATATATTGTCATGAGCAGCTTTGACCAGGTAGCCAGATAGGTATGGCGCCAGCCCAAAGGTCATTTCACGAGATAAGGATGGTGGCTATAGCCAAACCAAAGACTCCAGGGCAGAGTGAAGGTATCTGGTGAACACTCTTAAGGACTGGAACCCAATAAGGTCCTTGTTGTCTCTTAAGGACAACAAAAAGTCCTTCTTCAAATATATTGCGAGTAAGAAGAGGGCACCAGGTAACGCAGGGCCCCTGCTAGACTCAAATGGTAATCTTGTGGCTATGCCAGATGAGAAACCTGAAATTTTTAACAAGTTCTTTGCCTCTGTTTTCTTGGATAGGGACCAGGACAGCTCTCCCACCACACGTAGGGGCAATCTTGGGGATAGCACTGCCAGGCCTCGGGTCTGCGCAGATGTAGTTACGGATCTTCTGGAAGGGCTGGATGTTTTTAAATCTGTGGGCCCTGATGCCCTCCACCCATGGGTGTTGAGAGAGCTGGCAGGGGCCATTGCTCTGCCCTTGGCCTGGCTATACGAGCAATCGTGGTCCACGGGTCAGATGCCCAGAGATTGGAAACTAGCTAATGTGGTCCCCATATATAAGAAAGGGAGAAAGGAGGACCCGGGAAACTATAGGCCCATAAGCCTCACATCAGTCTTGGGGAAAATCCTTGAAAAAATTATCAAGGATCACATCTGTGAAGGGCCAGCAGGGGAGATCATGCCCAGGGGAAATCAACATAGGTTCATCAAAGGCAGGTCCTGCCAGACCAACCTGATGGCCTTTTATGACCAGGTAACTAAATCCTTGGATGATGGTGTGGCTGTGGGCATAGTCTTTTTGCACTTTTTTAAGAAGGCCTTTGACATGGTCTCTCACCCCATTCTCATTAATAAATTGAGCAACTGTGGCATTGATGCCTATACAGTTGGATGGGTCAAAAATTGGCTGATGGGGTGCACCCAGAGAGTGGTGGTGGACAGGTCATACTCAACCTGATGGGATGTGAAAAGTGGGGTCCCCCAGGACTTGATCCTGGGGCCTACACTGTTCAACATCTTCATCAGCGACTTGGATGAGGGGGTGGAAAACATCCAAGTTTGCCAATGACACCAAGATGTGGGGACAGGTAGGCATGCTTGAAGGGACAGAGAGGCTGCAATTAGATTTAGACAGACTACAGAAATGGATGGATGGTAACAGCATGGGGTTCAATGTAGATAAATGCAGGGTGCTGCACCTGCGCAGAAGGAATCCACAGCATACATAAAAGCTGGGGAGCTCCCCCCTTGTGAGCACAGAGGTGGAAAGGGATCTTGGAGTCGTTACTGACTCCAAGATGAACATGAGCCACCAATGCCAGACTGCAGCCAGCAAAGCCAACCGCACCTTGTCATGCATCCAAAGATGCATCTCAAGCCGGTCCAGAGAGGTGATACTCCCCCTCTACGTGACACTGGTCAGGCCACAATTGGAGTACTCCAGTTCTGGGCACTGCACTTTAAGAAGGATGTGGCCTGCCTTGAGAGGGTTCAGAGGAGGGCCACCTGCTTGGTTGAAGGGCAACAGGGCAGGCCCTATGAGGAGAGACTGAGGGACCTGAACCTGTTCAGCCTCAGCAAGCGGAGGCTGAGGGGGGATTTGGTGGCTGCATACAAACTCGTTAGGGGAAATCAGCAGCAAGTAGGAAGGGTCCTATTCCCCCAAGCAGCACCTGGTTAGAGATTAGGAGGCACTATTTCACTGTTAGAGTGGCTAGGATCTGGACCCAACTTCCTAGGGAAGTGTTCCTCCCTCCTACCTTGGGTAAATTCAAAAGGAGGTTGGACGAACACTTGTCTGGGGTCGTGTGATCCCAGTGTGTGCTCTGGCCAGTGGCAGGGGTTAGACTAGATGATCTGTTCAGGTCCGTTCTGACCCCAAACTACCATGAAACTATGAAACATACTGAAGGAGATACTGGATGACATTTCTCATCCTGCTGAAGCCAGAAAAATATTTTTATGTGACTGCAGCTGGACTGTTCATACCAAAACACTGTGCATTCCTGCAAATTAGCAGTTCCTATAAGGAAGAGTTATATCTAAATAACAATCCCCTGTCCTAGGGAGCCTGGCTTGAGAGACAAATAGGCTGAAGAGAGAATGTGTTAAGGATAGTTTTCATTTGAAATCTGGAACAATTAGTATTTAATTAAACGGCTGTATCTTTTCTTTGACTTTTTAATTAGAGAGCTATTTAATGTTGAAACTAGAGTGTCTCAAAAATGCTTATGGAGGTAGACTGGATTGGTGATGATAATATAGAATACAATAATGTCTATGAACCATAGTGGGACTGGAAATGCTAATTGCAGGCATTATTTGAGCACATCTGCAATAGTCATATGGAGACCATAACTTATTGTAAAGCTATTGGGCAACATCTTTTTGTTCCACAGACATCTCCCCTTGAATAACTGTTGACTGTTTCTGTTTCTTCTTCAGTGACAGATAGAGATGAAGTGGTGGAATGCCATGCTCATTCTTATCACACAATGAATTTGTATGTAAAAGTGAGCCCCTAACAAGTACCAAGAATTCCTAGTTTCAGGCAGCTCCATCTTTCACTTTAGATATCAATCTATTTTACTATTCACCAGTTAGCAAGATTTTCCTTAGTGCTGAGGCATCTTGGCCACTGCATCAGTTCAGCTTAGAGAAAGCAGTCATTTAATGATGTGAAGCAAATTCAATCCTGCTCACTGGGACAAAGCAATGTAAAGGTTTAGCAGACAGTTTAGGACTTGTATATCCCAGTTTAAAAAGTGAAGCAGGGAGGTCAATGCTGAGATGGAGCAAGGGCTTACAACCTGTAGTTCTCTATCCTAGTCAACCTGGCACCTGTTAGGTTTGAAACTGAATTTCCATCTGATGCAGGCTGCTACTTTAAGGGCCAGAACAGGCAGCAGAGCAGCCTGCAGGTGACTGCACTCCCCATCAGGAGTCACACGGCCAGCAGGAGGCCACCTGATTGGGAAGAGGCCCAGATATTAGAGATTAGAGCAGACCCCGAGCAGAAGAGTCAGCAGTGACTGCAAGCAACTGGAGAGAGAACACCACTTGGCTGCAGCTGCTGCTCTCAGAACGTCTGGAGGTAAAGGGCAGGAATTATGGGGATGGAAGAGATTCCTGGCCTTGCAGAATGACCTAAAACTACACCCTGCTGGGGCTTGATGGTGTGGTGGGACTGCTTGTGGCAGGGCAGCTTCCAGGAAATGCCAGACCTGTGCCTCCACAGTAAAGGCGAGTATGGGGCTCCAGAAAGCCTCAGCCCATGCTGCCTCGCAGGTACCCTGTGGAGGGAAAAGGCTAGGGGAGCACACCCTGAGAGAAAAGCACAGGGGCCCAGTCCCACGGAGTGGGGTCTTACGTGGGACCTAGGCCCCTTGCATGGGGTCTGGAGAAGTGTCCAGGTATGCCGGCAGACACCTGAGGCCTGAGTGGGCCATAGGGCCAAGAACTGGAGTCCAGGCACATCTGTGGACACCTGAGGCCTGTGGGATACATGGTCCCATAGCCTCAGTGTGGAGGCAGAGTAGCCTTGGAATGTTACTATCAGGGATGTCTTCAGAAAATTCTCCATATCAATTAGAAGGACAGAAGAATGAACACCAGTGTTCTGGGTCAAGCCAACATCACCAGGATTGAAACCATGTTTATACAACACCAGCTCCATTGGACAGGATGGGTCACAAGGATGCCTGACAACTGGCTCTTAAAGCAGGTACTATACTCCCAACTCACCAGTCTAGAGGTGGGCAAAAGAAGAAATTCAAGGACACTTTGAAAGCCAATTTGAAGAAATGTGATGTACCACAAGCTATTGTTTTGAGCAAAGTTGCCTCACCACGGAGGTGGGTAGATGAGAGAGACAAAGGAAAAGAGCTGTGACCCAACACCAGGAGGATACACTTCTTACCAGAACTGTTTGTCATGCCTGCAGTCAAACATGCTGATCTCAGATTGACTCCTTGAATCATTTTGGAACTCATTGATGACTTTGCTGTTTACTGGAAGACTGTTGTCCTTGTTTTGAGGGACTGCCACCAGCACCAAGGGGTCAGCAAATTTTTAGGAGGGTTGGGATGAATTAACAGAGTTTGGTTGGAAGGCAGGCTGCTGACTTCTCGCTGCTGCTGAACTGCTGCCAATGTCCCAAATCCATGGGCTGGATGAAATCACTTGGTGGGCTGGATCAGGTCTGTAGCAGTAGGTTGCCAACCCCTGATGTTGGTTCATAGAATGGTACTTATCACTATGTTATCTTAGTGCCTCCTGCATGGACCCAGTGTAGTAGGCATGATCAAAGAGACAAGAGGGGAACAATCTTCTCCATGTGATGGCAATCAACACCTCAAGTGAACAAAGAGAAAAAGACAGCTGGACTTCTAAGTAGAAAAGAGCTGATCACTTGCGTGGCATTATGCTGCTCCCAACACTCAAGGCATGAGCAGGGAACATGTTCTCTACTGCCACAGTTATGACAGAAATGTTTTCTGGGGGTTGTTTTAGTCAAGGAATGGAGGAGAAGAAAAAAGAGAAAGGGAAAATATAGAAAAATGCTTCTCTGTCAGCACAGCTCCTATTGTACTCCTTACAACCAGAGTGCAGGTGCTATAAGATCGGGCATACTATTTTTTTACTGCATTTGAATACAGTAAGCAAGCCTCTGAGAGAGTGTGCTGGTAATTTGCTGTACAGACATGGGAAATTGGGTAGCCAAAAGCCTAGAGTTAAAAAATAATGAATTATTTTGTTAACAGGTAGGGGGAAAAAATGCCTACACATTTTTGCAGCAAAACTGAAGGTGTTGGTGAAGTTCAGGGACTTTTTATGTGCCTTTTAAAACTGCATTCTGAATGTGGAAAAGTGGCATTTTTCTATATTTCCAAGAAAATGAAGTCTTGAAAGAAGGTGAGTTGGGAGCTTCCTACACTGCTTTGGAGATCTGCCACATAGGACATACCAAACTGGACTTTAAATTTGATGTGCAGCTTGGTATTCTCCAATGAGACATACAACTTTTAATAAGTTGTTGGTATTTAGTATTTATACTACATTGTAGTTATTAAAGTAGCATGCAGGGGATACTATATTACATTACATTAATAAATTGCACCCAGGGAACCAATTAGAGTTAGGGCCTTATTGAGCTAACTTCTTCACAAACTCATGCAAAGGTACTTACATTCTTGAAAACTCAAAGAAGCTTTATCTGGGTACAAGTGAATGGTTTCACTAGGCCACTGCATCGGTGAAACATAACCAGCCCGCACTGGTTTCTAATGGCTTTTATTGTTTTGAGTGTTTTAAGTAATCGGAGTTCTGCATAAATACATAACTAATTAAGTATCAAAATGTTCTTGTCTGTATTTCTAATATGGCCTCACTGCAATATCAGAGCAGCATTTTAAAAGTTAGTTGATAACTAAAATAAAAAGAAATTCAGATACGAATTATAAATACTGAATACAGCTAATAAAAAGAGCTTTTCATACCAGCTTGTTTCACCACTCAACAGATACAGGGCTAAAACCTTCAGTCCTCTTTCAGACAAAACTCCCATTATTATTTTCATTATTATACTATTATACCAACAGTTGGGTAGGCTAGAAATTTTGACTGCACAGGATTGTGCAAATTAACTGTTAGTTATCAAGTGCCTGATCCAACTCTCACCGAAGTCACTGTTAAGCTTTCCAAGAATGCCAGTGGGAGGTGGCTAAGGCTTCAGGGACCTAGAATGATGGTGTAAAATTGTGTCATAAACTATGCTCAATGGTCAAATGATGTTGTGGAAAAGTGGTTCTTTGAGTACAGAATGGTAAAAGAGGTATCAATCTGAAATGAAGAGCCCCACTGAGCTCCAACAGCCCACCATTTTAATGAGTACACTAAATGTTTTCCTTTAGAAGGATGCTAGATACAAACAATTGTCTATCAGACCCCTAAAGCTATAGGGAACTTGATAACAGTTCTTCTTACCTTTCACTTTACTACTATTAAGTTTCTGTTACAAGGGAAATTTTTCATGAGCAATGTATCTTCTGTTTCTTTTATAATAATTTATTACCACACTTTGTGATTAGGTTTCCCCATAGAGGCTAATGTATTCTTGCTTTTATCTTGCTTTTAAATCTCCCCTGCATTAAAAATGTGTCCATGTGTCCCTGGTTATTCCATGCATCCAAAGTAATGATGGAGGTCAAACACAATACGGAGTTTTGTAGAAATAACATTTTTGCAGCATTTCAATAGAACTGGGCAGTACACTATCTTTTTTTCTTTACACATTTCTCCCCACTGGGGCCACATGGCTTATTCCTGATGTGGTGAATTGCTACCAGTACAATTAGCAATAAATGTTAGCAATGGCTCAAGTATCAAAGTGGCTTCGGAGAGAAGTCATTGGGGTTCACTTCCCCTCACTCCTGACAAAAAATGCTTTTTTTTTCTGATTGCCCACATTTCACCAAAATTTTCCTTGAATTTAAAGCTGTGCTGTCAACATGAGCCCTCCTTTGAATGGGCAGGTTGTCCTACACATTCTGGAAAATCTGAATAAAAATATTTATTAAGATTAAAAATAGGAAAGCCCCCATCCACATTACAAAATCCCTTTTCAAACATGGCTGTGGCAAAACAACCTGGTAATATTTTTCTCCTACTTTTGTGGGCTAACAATTATGCTATATGATCATGTTTTAACCATGGTCAGCTCCTAAGTTAAAGCAAGTCTCTTCATGGTTTTGGGTGGTGTTTTTTATTTTTAGGCTCCCCAAATGGAAGAATAAATTACGCTATACCCTCATTTGTCACAGCCAGGTTTCACAATCACGTTTCATGATGGTTATTTTGCAATGAAGCTGGGGGGTTGCTCGTGGTGAAACAACTTTTGTTATTGAAATAAAAACACCACAAACGATTCTGAAAAATTCTAAATAAAAAACTCCATCAGTTGTATCATCAGATTTACAAAAATAAAACAATATATATGTACATATATACATACCCATGTCTGTATATATGAAAGCTACATACAACTTTTAGAATGGCAACGATAAGGGCGGGACAGCACAGGATGTGAAAAGAAGCAACTGTGCTTCCCCAGCCCTTTGCTACATATTTTGGATGACTCTGCAGCCAACATGGCATTCAAAAGGGAGAGAGATAATTACTGCTTCCAGCAGAAATTTTGAAACTGCACTTGCAGGTTCTTGCAAAGGTTGCACTTGCAGGTTCTAAGCATTGCAGAAATTTGTTTCTCCTGTCAGATGATGGGCAAAATCTGAGCAGCAAAGGGCTTGGAAGCTGAGAGATTCAAGACAGGAAGAGACAGAAAAACAGACATAGCGACAGAGATGAATGCAAGTCCCAACTGAGGTGCAGGCTAGATGTGTGTCGTCCTTCCACCAATCCTTGCTCCCATTGCAGGGGTGGGGCTTATACTGAGCTTAGTCATACAAGGCCAACAGTTTCAGCCCTTACAGATAAAATGCCCAGTGGGAGTTTTGCCTGAATAAGGCCTTCAGCATTTGAGCCACTGGTTCTCTGCTTTCAAAGACTCTGACTGAGGGTGCAAATGTTCTTGTGAGGTTCAGTCTAGCAGGAAACACAGCAGAGGAGAGCAAGGGGAGGAAGGAAAAAAAGTGGGGAAAGGTAAAGGGGAAGGCTGTAGGAGTAAAGGAAAGAGGGAGACTTTAGTATGCGTTGTGTCAAATATTTCATGGAGTGGGAACAGAAGCCTATGACACACCATATGAAGCCTACTGGAGTCAAGAGCTTCTAAAGAGAGGCCTTTGTGTGCCTGTGCTAAGCCAAAGCTGCATTAACTTACAACCAAGAGACTAAAGGAGAAATTCCACAATGGTCCTCAGATACCCCTGGAATCTGCAAGCTCAGGAGTTGCCTTGGCCTCCCTGGTCTCAGAGAATCCTTAATGTCAAGCAATAACAAAGCTACACCTGTCTGGTGTCCTCCGAACAGGGTTGGGAGCTCTCTACATTTCAGAAGCATGTCAAGACGTAAAGAAACTGAACAATGCCATTTAGCGTACAGAGGGGCAGAGTGCTTGTGTGAGGTCAGAGGGGCTGGCAGTGGTGTGTGATGGGTCTGACTCAGAAAGGCATGCAGCAGGGTGGTTTTCTCTAAACTTCCTCAAGGAAAACTTCTCTAAGCTTCCTCAAGGGAATGTCATCCATGACCCATTGGTCCTGTAGCTCCCAGATACCACAGTTCTATCACCATGGAACAAATCAGCAAGTGAAATCATAATCCTGAGTCATCTCCTTCTGCCACCTTTCCCATTTCAGAAACATTTCCATCAGCTCTAGGTCTAAACACTTCCTCACTCTTGGGCAAAACTGTATTTCTACAACAGATTGGCAATCTCCATGCAAAGATTTTTCATTTTTAATCCACACAAGCACTCAAACCACTTCCATGCTCCCCCATCACTTTGTCTTGTGCCCATGCCCAATTTGTAGATGGGTGGGAAGGGGAGCTGAGTGATACCATGATGTTCTTTTGGCTCTTCATCTCACTGCCGCATGTTCTGTACCTACCATACTGTACTTCTTCCTCTGTACATCCTTCAGCATACACAGACATACTCAGACATGCAAATATTTTCATGGCATGTGCATATACGTCTGGACCCAGCTGTGTTTGCCTGGCCATAACCATGCCTTCTCAGATACCACATCACTCTGATATACACAGAGGCAATCATGCAGGCAAACATTGGGAAATTCCCTGACAGAATTACAAATGCAAACACACATAGCTCTGCACAGGCAGACACAAACCCACCCACACCTACATCCTTTCAAGGTAGGCAGACACAATCAAACACACGCACACATTTCCACTGTCACTAACATCTATGTCCAGGCATGGGACTTGGACATATTTCAATTTGTGCCAGCCTACAAAATTCTCACACAGTTGCATGGTGCAAACCTCTGCCTGTAATCCAAGGACAGAACAATCTCTTTGGCAAGGGGCCGCAGCTCTGCCATAGAAACCCTGGCAGCAGGGCTGACACAGGCATGGGAAAACTGGGCAGCTGCCTGGGGCCCAGACAGAAAGGGTAATTTTTATTATCATTATCATCATTATCTTTGGCGAAGTGGGGCCTGATACTAAAAGTTTGCCTGGGGATGCCAGGAGTCTAGGTACAGTGCTGCAAGACAGGTAAGTGTGTCCTGCTGTGACACTGGCTTCTGCCACAGATGAAGATTCAGTGGGACTGAAACTTCAGTCTGACACTGAAGGGGAATGAAATAAAGTAAAAAGGACCCTAAGGAGTAGAAAAGCATTGCCTGCTTTCTCTGTCTAAATTTTGAGGGGGGGCATTACGTTAGCAGCCTTCTCAGTGACTCAGGCCTGGCTGTCTTTTTCCATCACTTTGGGCACAGTAGCACAGAGCACAAATCAAACTTGATTTCCCCCTCCAATACAGCACAGCAAATAGTAACAAGACACTGCTTTCACCCTGAGGAGGGGATAGCAAGTTGCCAGTCAGCTCCAGCAGGAGCGCCAAGCAAGAATACTGTATTGAACCTGCTGAGATGGAAAGTAAGGAAATCAAAGCCTATGTCTGTGGCTACTTCTCTGATGACATATTCTGAATGCTCTGACCTCTTTAATTCCTAAAATGTTTTCTTCTTATAATGCAGAGGTTCACGATCCTGGTATGATCAATTGTAATAATTTTTTTTTTTTACTTCTGCAGGGCTTTTTTGCCCCCCCAAGGATTTCAAAGCACTGTATAGAAATGAGTGACAATGTTCCTGTGGATTAAGTAAATATTATCAAATATTTCACAGAGAGGGAAACTAACGCATAGGAAGGTTATGTTCAAGGTTAGTCCACAGGAGGTGAAAGCAGAGAGCAGGATCTACAAGCCCTGAATCCTCAGACCTGAATATTAGACCAGCATAAAGTCTATTCCTAGGAATTCATACCCAAGTCTTGGCACTCAAAGGCCTGAAATTTCACCTACCTGGTTTCTAGTTTGGAATTATTTTTTCAATATCAAAATATAAGGTAAATAAGTAATCAAATGTAGCTGCTGTTACATTATCAGAGGGGAAAAAACAAGTGAAATCACCATATATTTAGGGACAGAGTTGTGAAAGGGTATTCAGCTGTGCAACTCTTGTCGAAATTGAGACACCAAGTTTTGAAAGTGCAGTCTCATACTGGGCTGCAAGTCAGTCAATTAAAAAAATGAGTTAGCAAAAACAGTATCAGCACTCAAAATTTTCTGACATGCCAGAACTTAAATTGATCCTGTGCCTGTTTTGCACAGTCTGTGTTGTGAAATGTTTCCCTGTGTTTCTGTACCAAATGAGAGCTTGCTGAAATGTGTTCCTATGTGCAAGTCAGAGCATTAGGCCTAAACTCAGTGTTGTGTGCATCAGTGCTCAATTTACTTCAGTGTCACTGAGAAGACTGAGAAGTTGCCTGAGCAAAGGCTGAGCAATATAGATGGCAGCCTCAGGATCTGATTGACATGTGCGTGCCTTTTCATTACAGTGCACATGACTCAGAGGCATGCTAACAAACACACACACACTGAGATATACATGCATATATGTACATTCATTCAAAGGCATGCAGATAAACATGCCTGTACACATATATTCTCATATCTACATACACATCCAGCCATAAGCAGGCCAACAGACTTGCACATTGAGATACAAATATATACTCAAATCACGTGTTTCTAAACTCAGATACACACATCTCTTCAAAAACCATTTACATTTGTGTGTACACAAAAATACATATGCTCACACACATTCAAGCACGCACACTCATGCACACACATGTACGTGTACATATACACACGCACGCACACACAGACTCGGACCTAAACACATGCACGCTCTCACTTAGGTTTATACCTCTTTACATAGATATCCAAACACATTGAGGAATATATACTGCAACCAATGGAATACGCAAACAAAAGCCCACACATGCACACTCACATATATCTTAATGAAGTTTTTGGCCTGGGACTTTCCTTTTCAAAAAAACAAAACAATTGTCAAGAGGCAAACTAGTGCATGCAGTGCTGCACACACAGATGTGAACATACACTTACACACAAACAAAGGCACATCTTGATCCATCTTAAGCTTTCCCATTGCACCCATTGCTGTAAGCTCTAAACACTTCCCAGGCCAATCTGATCTGCACTGCAAACTTCCTGGTGGACTCCATGGAATCTGCATGCTTACACATCCACGATCTCTCATGACAAAGCAACATAAACCAGACAGATTCACTTTCAGTAAATGACCTACTATCATTAGGCTTTGTGAAGCACCTTCTGAGACCCTCACACAAACTAAGCTGGGTCAGTTCCTAACGAGATGGGCAAAAGCACCTCAGCTGAACCTCAGTGACCTGAAAAAAATCTTGTGGGTTTTTTCCCCTCAACTCCATGCCTATTCAAAAAAGACAAGACAGTGTACAGACATGCAAGGCAGATTTGCTCAGACTCACAAAGAGTGAGAAAGCAACAAGCTCCTGTGCAGTAGGGAAGGGATGCACCTGATAAGCTGCCTCATGTTGATTGGGACGATGATACCTGCCTGTCTGAAATGGGTTGCTATTTCTAATGCCCATCTACTAGAGGTGTAGCATACCAGGTAGTGCTAGCAGGAAAGGAATCTGACAGGACAAGCCGACAGACAATACATTCTCTTATTCAGTAAGTGCAAAGGGATTTCAACACATTTCAGAAACAAACTCTTTCCTTAGCTGCTGCTCATTTATCAGTGCAACAAAAGATTGTGCAAAAAAGGATTAAACTTTTAGTAACAAACATTAGGAACTTATAGCAAAGGACTTGCCTAGATAAAAAGAGAAGATTTAAACATGCCAGGTAACAAAAAGACATGTGCAGAAATCTGTAAGAACTGTATAGTAGGAAGAAATTCTTTAGAAGGGACAGAGGGACCATCATGAAATTCCATCATTATTTTCTCTTCAGGGAATAAGGACTGCCCCCTGTTGCCTTATCAACTGAGAGAGACAGTTATTCAGTTGGACAGATATTGTCCAAAGGCACGCCGTTTTTCAAACATTTCGGTATATTCTGAAATAAAACTGGACAGATTTAGGAGCTCTATAGAAAATGGAAATAAATTTGGATTTAGAAGAGAGGGGGTCTTGTTCAGTTTCTCCTTCCCTTTTTCATTCAGTGGTAATAAAACATACCACACTGACAGCCAGGAGACTGAAGACTTCTGTTTATAAAGAAAATTATACAGAAAATGGGTACACCGTGAATATGAAGTGTACAAGCTTCCTCACCATTGATCCTGACAATGCATCTCCGCTTGGGGAGAGCATAAAACCTACCCCACCTGTGGAGAGCATTATAAACTCCTAGGAATGACAGTAAAACATATTTTTCTTAAAATGTCTTGATGAAGTTAACCAGCCTTTTATGAACTCCGTCCAATCAGTCAGTCTCTCTCTGGGATTTGGATACCCAACGCTTTCTAGAATATGCCAAGGAAAGTCACAGCAGTGCTGTATAGACTTTTCAGTCTATGGGTAATTTTGGAAAGTTGGAAGGAGATTTCCTTTTCAATTAAAAAATAAATTTCAGCAAATCAAAAGTGAAAGGAATCATTTTGGTACAAAACAAGGTGCATCAGTTTTGACTATTTTCAACATCTTTTAATTTGAATAAATAAAATTGAAGGGAAGCCTCTATGAAAGTCATTTTGAACCAAAAAATGGAAATATTTTGTTTTAAAAAGATCAAAGTAACATTTTAATTTTTCAGAATATTTAAGATTTTTTTCCCCTACCCAAAATTTTGATGGAATTGACACAAATTTGTGAAACATGTTGGTGTTGCCAAATCTTTTTTTCTAAAAAAGTTTGATTTAACATTTTTGTCCACCTGTAGCAGACTATAGCTCTCTGTTTCTGATGTGATACCCCCAAAGGCACAGAAGCTGAAAATCGATTTGGCTTTTTCTGCTGCCACATTCCTTTGAAAATTCACACCCATTTGCTGTCTACTATTACTGCCTTTGCTGTTTGTCTCCTTCAGCTTCTCTGCTTGCCAGGTTTCTCTAAACTGAATCTCATTTTGTTATTTTTTATTGTATTCTGGATCTTTTGTCTTGCTGTTTTTGGTATCTTACTTTCATTTGGCCTTCTGGATAAGATGCAACATTTTCCATTAAAGTTTTAATACCTGTGCACTTCATTAATCTATTACTTTCTCCTTCTTTCAGATAATTAAGAAAGAAATTAACTAAGGTAGAAAATGAACAGAACCTAGGGACCTCTTCCCATCTTGATACACTGCTGTTTCTAAAGTCTTTCAGCCAGTTTTCAATCCCCTTGACTGTATCCTGTCTAAGCCATTTTGATTTAAGCTACCAAGTAAAATTTATTGAGATTGTGCTCTCACTGAAAACAACTCAGGGTTTGTATTGATTTCATCAGGAGCTGGCTCAAATAAACAAATGCTTACTTCAGACTTGACCTCCTCCTAATTTTTCCTCTCTCTAATTCCATTATTCTCTATCTCACTAAAATAAGGTAGCAAAAATAATCAATTTTGCCTGAAACAATACGTTTCTTATATACATTCATACAATTTATTTCAGTCTTCACAGTCGATTCTACCCTGGGCCTGTCTGATGAGAGCACCACCAGTGGTAATAATTTGTGTCAAGTCCAGTGGTGCTCTACACTGAATAGGAACTGAACTAAGACGTGCCCATGCCTAAGGATATTGTTTAATTCAGTCTACTGGTTTCAAAGGAAAATTAAACACTGGGGATGAATTTCTTTGTGAATATTGGGTTAATGAATATTTTTTTTTGAGGAAAAGCAGTAGGGAGGGTACTGAGAATATTCTCTATTTGGTTCCCTCAGTTCCACCTCGAAAGAACTGATCTTTAGATCTCTGTGGGGTGGAGTGTGTTGAAATGTCCTGGGAAGCCAAATGCAATGCTGGGCAGGCCAGAGCCTTGGATGTGGGACTTCTCCAGCAGCTTCCCATGGCACAAAAATTTCTTTTACCTACGCTCCACAAATCCCATTTACTTTTCCTGCTATACAGTTTCAATCATGCCAGGCTGATTATGAGGGGGGGAAAAAAATGATGCAACAATCAAAATGTCCTTTAAGTCGTTCCAAAAGTAAAAGCAGAACAAAACAAAAGAGAAAGTTTCAACCAACGAAAAACAATCCTTAAAACAGAATAAAAAGGGGAGGGGGAGAAATAAATAAATGGGAAAGACAAATGAATGTTAGAGCAGGCACGATCATGGACAGACGCCAGCTACTTACGTTCACCTCGGTGATTGCTATATCAACAATGCTACCCACAACAATCAAGGCGTCAAATGTATTCCATGCATCACAGAAATAGTGCTGCATGTGGCAGAGAAGCCGAGGAAGGAGAGAGAGAGAGAAAAAAAAAAAGAAGAAAAAGAGAGAAATAGGAAAAAAAAAGTAAAAAAACAACAACAAAAACAAAAGAAAACAACAAAAAATAAATAAAACAAAAAAAGCATGAAAGAGGGAGAGAAGAGAAAAAAAATAAGAAAAGAAAGAGGTTACGTGGGCATATTAAATAATCTCTTACCACTCTACCATACAGTACTGGCTGCTCAAACCTCTGAAACGGTTCACATGATGGAGGGTATCAACAAAAGCCTGGTTAGTCAGAAAGTTACACTCAAACATGTCTACCTTTTGGAGGGGAAAAAAAAGCACACCCCCCCCAAATTCTGTGCGCTTTCACCAGTCACAGCAAGGGGGGGGTGCTATGACAAGTGAAAAAGAAGGAGGCGGCCCTCCTCCTTTTTTTTTCCCTGGGAGAAGGAGAAGGACGACGGCAAGTTCAATAAAAGCATGACTAGAGGGGAAAAAAACCAGAAAAAAAAGAGAGAGAAGGAAACAGAGGAGGAGGAGGTGGTGGTATCCTGGGAAGGGTAGAGTAATACTCACATTAGTTTCACTGAGAATGACGTCTATAATGCTGCCAATTACGATGAGGAAGTCAAAAACATTCCAAGGATCACTAAAGTAACCCTACATAAGGAAGGGGCAGGCAGGATGGGGATTAAAAAGGAATGTTAGACAGACAAAAACAGTTCAAAATTACCATTAGAATTACAGCCCTGATACCTCAAGTGGTTTTGCGCTTAAATCTGCGTGCTGCTTTAGAAGCTGAGGGAAAGTTCTTGCAGCCCTGACTCACACGGCCAGGCCTCCTGCAGCCACACGGAGCACCCTGCGCAAGTCCCCTACTCTCAGATATCACAGGCCCAGTTCTCAGAGATATGTAAGGAGGTGAAGAGAAAGGTTTACTTGTGTATAAAGGTTGAAGGGTTCCTTCAAGTGTCAGAAACACCCTCTTCCTAGCAACCTAGGCCTTCTCCCCAATCTGATTTGCTTTGGTTGAGTTACTTTTGGGGGCAGGTACAGAAAAGGTGATACTTGGTTTTCTCCAGTTAATGTTTCCCTGTGGCAATTGTGCATAGAACCACTAGGTCCAGATTCTGGCTATTAATGGCCTGTGCAGGGGCTAAAAAAGACTATGTTATTTAAGAACAGAATAAGGGGAGCAGTAAACACTGGAGATATATTAGGAGGAGTGTTTATAACTCACTGGTTGCCATGTTTTGCTCTTTACTCAGATGCCCTGTGCGGATTTGCAAGGCACCACTTAGTCAAACAGTTTTTATTGATAATGCCTTAGTCAGGGAGGTAGACTGAAGCTCTCGGCAAAGGGGATGGTAGCTAGTGCTCTAATTTAGGCTTCTTCTGAGAGTAAGCCTGTTGCCTCTTCATACCCAATGCAGAGGGTTCTTAGTTCAGCATGCTTTGAGTCAAATACACTATGCTCTTCTACTTATACTGTCAAATGACTCTGAGGGTGTATCTAGACAGCAAAATGATGGTGGGATAGTTGCAAGTGCTAGCATATTTATTATTTCGTTAGCCTGGATAACAATAGTAAGGAAGATAAAATGGTACAGGATTTAGCATGTGATAGCAATCAGAGAATAAACCCTACTGGGTTCCTGGCTACATTCTCTGGTTACATAGGTTAAATCCTATGCTGCTGTGTATTCCCAATTATAGTTGTGTATACTGTATTATAGTAGCATATCATTCATAAATGATGCTGGCACATGTTACAATCACACCTTCATTTTCCTGACAAACTCTGAGTGCAACTTCCAGTGTTCCAGTTTGCCTTTGGTTGTGTAGGAAACACCAGCCTCCACCAAGTGCCCTCAGATCTCTGATGAATTTTGGTAGTAAGGGGAATAAGCCACAGCATCCTTTTTAGAAAGACATTAATCCTCCTTGCTGCCAAGCTTTTGTCTGTCTGCCTCTACTTTGATGTAATATCTTCAGCAAAGATTTACAGTGATTACTTCAGGACTGGCAAAATACCTTTGCCAAGGTCAGGTCTTAGCTATATGAACCCTTTTTTTCTTCAGTTTTCAGAACCAGAAGACTCCCAACCTCCTAAATAGGAGTCCTCATGCTCCTGTTATTTCACAAGCACAGGCTAATCTGACCTCTCTCTTTCCCAGCTGCGGTCTCTTTTCAGTGAGAGTGAACCCATGTTACACTGTGGTTGCTATTCTTAGCACTGGAAAGTCAGGTCATGGGTAAAATGTGAGCCTGGGTTCCCAGGCAGCATTGCAGAAAGAAAAGAAGAGGAAAAAAAATCCCACTACTGGCATTGGAAAAGCCAGGCCTGGGAATTTAGAGCTGTCATGTTTCTAACTAATATCTGGGCCAGATTCTGGCCAGGAGGTCCCTTCTGAACGCTGGAATGCAGCCCAGCTGGATTCTTTAGGACAAGAGACTGCTCACATTTATGGTCCATGAACTGGTCAGGAATGAAAAAACAGCCTCCCCACCCCCAAAACCCCAACATAGAAACCCCACTTTCCAACTAAGGGTATGGAAAATATTTGCTGGGGGAAGAAGAGGGTAGAATTGTAAGAGTGGACTATGGAAAAAAGAAACAGCTAGAGGAAAATAAAACCCATTCCGAAATGCTACAAAACTTTTTAATGTGAAACCTGAAAGAGGCACATTCAAAACCTGAACTCCTAAAAAAATCCACTCAGTGAGTATAAATTTCCCACTTGGATCCCATTACTACACAGTCTACCACAGTGGAAAAGGAGGGAACAGGAGCAAAAGCAAAGTCAGGAGATATTATTATTCAGCATCCAGCCTAGAAAATATGCAACAAACATTAGAATGAATGCAGCGCTGACCTCCAGCATCTTTAGCAACCAGATGGACCTGGAATAAAACTGTAATTAGACTTTATCAAGAGGAAGGAGACAGAGAGGATGGCAGATTAAACTGTAAAGACACACACAGTTTGAATAAGTAAAGAATACATGTAGATCATTCAGAGGTGCAAGAAAGTAACCTGAAATGACCTCTGCACTGATGACTCTTTTAAGGTAAAGAGAATGCACCAGAAAACAATGGGCCCAATCATACAACCCTCCTTCATGTGAACAGACATGCAGAATGCTGTGGAATTGCTCACATAGTGAAGGTTTGCAAGATCAAGCTCAGTAACGTGTCTGCCTTCCATTTCCTTCTGTGTTTGCACACTAACAGTGCCATCCAGGATTTCAGCAAGAGCACAAACAGCTCTGCAAATAGCTGAGTTTCCCTTTGATCAAGCAGCAGAGTTGAAGTTCATACCCATGGTATTTGAGGCTCTGCTGACCTAAATGGCAACTGTTTACATTTAATCAATGGTGATGGATAAGTAGATATTTTGTATGGCTTAAGCAGCCCTTTTTTAAAAACACACAATGTGCCAACATCAGATTATACCAAATATGCGTCAGAACATGTTTTGAACCTAACCACATCAGCAGTCTTCTTTTAATGAGCAATCAGACCCCAGTCCAACAGCAAGTTTTGTTACCATGAGGTGATGATCCAGTGACGAGATGATCACTGAAGCCAATGGGTCAAGTTTCAGCCTCAACTGCAGTAACACAAACTTGCTGACATTGCTTTGGCCTAATAGACAGCAGTATGAGGCCCAAAGGCAACTGTGTGCACATGTATTCCCAGGCAGAATCTGGCCTTGAAAGCAGTCTCCTTTTTCATTGTAAACTCATGGATCAGGTTCAGCTTTTACTTAGCCAAAGTACATCTAGAATCACTTCATTAACTTCTGTGGAGTTACTCTAGCTTTATACTCTCTATTCACTCAAACAGTTGCTTTGCTCATCCTTTCCAGCAAGTCTTAAAGATGCAAGTCATGGCCTTCTAAGCTTAGTTGCCATGGGAAGAACATCTTAAAATGGCACATTGTTACTCATGTATGAAGTATACCCAAGGCATTCAAAGAAAAGGCTTCAGACACCATAGCTGTTTTATACAGAGTCACTGATTTTCATGCATCCCAATAATTTGAGTGTTTGAAGACATGAATTTGAAAAAAAAACCCTTTTAAAAACCTTCCTGTTGTATTTATCCTCTTGTATTTATCAAGAAAGGGGCTTGAACTAGGAAAATATTATTCAGAGGTATATGGCTGAAAGAAATCACAGAGCATTGATGCTTATATTCTTCAAATAAGGTGCAAGGAATGCTTTGCTTGTGTGGAAATTAATGAATTCCCTCCTTTAAAAGCCAAGCCTCCTTAGAGACGACTACCTAAGAACAGCCATGTGATTACTTGGTTTTGGATTTGAGTTTATAATCTTGTCAAGAATTACAAGTGCATATTGAGAGTGAATTAAACCCCTTCGAGACTTGTGCGTTATGACTTTACAGTGACTCTTAAAGCCATATCCCTTGCTGGAACAATCCAGGTTGGCTAATGAAAGACAAGTTGAATGGGGAAGCAGTTGGCAATCTAATAAAAAGGTTGCATTTCCAAGTTAGTTTTCCCACCAGAAAGTTCTGGTCTTTCTTCCCCCAGGGAAGTGACTTGATGGCACTGTTCATTTTTACAGTACAGGAATTTAGAGTGCCATACCATATTTTACCCTTAAAGGGAGACATTTTGACCTGACGTAACCATATACTTACACATCCCCGAACAGAAGCCCCCTGGAATTTATTAGGCAACTGCAGCCACCCTTTTGGTGAAATACTCTGGAGTACGTGATATGAACGCAGCTTTTGGAGGGGGAGACTGGAAGCTTTGCTTGGTTACTTAATGAAGTATGAAGTAACTCCACCATTATAGCACTTCGCTTTCCTTTCTGCTTCACCCAAAGAAAGTAACTGATAGTGAATCACCCCAGGATCAATTAGTTAATGAAAAACTGAGCATAAATACACAGTGACTGACTGGAGTGGAATCTCATTTGTGCAAGGGGAGCAGACATTTTATCACTTCAGAATGAATACACCAAACATTTTTAGGTTTCCTAGCTGCTGAGTTCAACTAACAAGATGACAAGGTTTATTTCCACACTAATGGAGCCACCATGATCTCTGGAGAACATTTCTTTTACTTCCTATTCAAATGAACTCTTTAGTACAGCATCTGAGAAGTCTTGTTAGGAACAGAAAACACTGGCCATTGGAGCCTATCTGAAGGCCTGTGCTCCTAGTTATTTGGCATTCATAATTGGGGTAAATGGTATCCACATATCCAAATATCAGTGTTCAAGCACAAAGTTTTTAAGGGAGGGTTGAACAGTGATCTCAGCTCAGTTATGAGCCCAGAACCCTATAGGAGTTTCAGGGTCACCGCTGTGATAACTGATGTAAAGATATCTATCTGCTTTGCCACAGGAGTTCACTACCATCTCTTACTACATTGTTTGCAAAAATTAACTAATATTTCCAAACTGTAAAGCTTCTGCAGATGAAGGGGGCAGCAAGGACTTGGGGCACCTACTCCGTGGGATCTGAAAGTAGGTCAGCTGGTCCCCAGTGTAAGAGGCTGCTGCAGTACAGCAGAAAAGTGAGAAAGATACAAACAGGGAGGGAGAAACAAAGAGGGAGAGGAAGCTGGACAACAAACAGGAAAGAAAATTCACTGGAAAACCTCTGGTCTCAGAGCATTTGAAATAATCCTGCCAGTGGAGACAATAGAAAGAATCATTAATGTTAGTATTATATGTTTCCTGGAAAAGCTTGTATGAGGGAGAGGGACTGATTTAGGGATGATGTCCTAATAAAGAATGGGCTTTCTTAGGAGATAAAAAGTTCCTCTTGATTAGAATGGAAATCAAATAAGAATTTGCTGATGCTTTGTAAAATGAGATGACCTGCTACAGCCTGGCTGGAACTAGCACAGCACCTCTACATTCAACATTTGGTTTTAATGAAGAGAACGAAACTGAAGTACATGGAGAGTGTGTTTTGAACTCTGGCATACCATTTCACCAGCCTGGGTGAGAGCAGAATATTACAGAGCTACAAAAATACTGACACCAAGAGGTAATGCAAATCCTGTTTTGTTAAGATACAATTTAGCTGTAAGAGTAATCATGGAAATTAGCAGTGTCTAATAGAGAAGGAATAAAATGGAGGATGCAGCTGCCTGGAGATTACGACAGAGTGTAGGAAAACAGCATCTATTTGCATCCTATCAGCTCTCACCCAGTGATGGATTAATTCTGAGACAGTCATTGCAATTCACCTATCACTCTTTGTAGTGAGTCACTACTGCGGGAAACCATACAATCCCTGCTGTACTTGATCAAATCTACACAGTCAAAAAGAGACAAGTTCTTCAACTCCTGAGACTGCTTAAAAGGTCCAGTTGTTTTTCTAGAAATCTTCTGCTTCTCTTTGTTTATTCAACAACAACAACAGAAATCTCAAATTGCTAGAGCAAGATTCATGGTAAATCACTTGCATACTTTGTTTTTCAGTCCTGCCTCCCTGATTCATGCTGACTCCTGCTCTCTCACATTTCCCACATTAAAAACCACTGATAGCAGATAGGTGATTTTCCCCCATGGATTTGGTGGATTGACCAATCATAATGTCCTTTACAAGTTAGAATCAAAGATATTGCAGGAGCTGATGCCACTGTGGACTATCAATAATACTGAGGCTCACTTTTGGATCACTGTTGTGAACCTGGATCAGGAAATCAGTGGTCACCATCTGGTTTACCACCGCCTCGTTGCTGTTTGACATCCTGTGGTATTCAAAGTAGTTACTGGTTTCAGTTGTGCTCCTGGTGAATGAGCAGCCCCATTAGAAAATGGGGAATTGTTACACCATTTGGTACTAACTGGTCTCCTTATTGGCAATCTTAGAAGAAATATTTATGGAGCCTGAACTATTCTCTCTTCTTAGTGGACAGGTTTAGGAGCAGTATTTGGGAACCCTTTTGCAGCAGTCTGTACTGTCTCTGTTCTCTGAAGAAAGGACTTCCATTTCCAGGTCTTGCAGTCCAGTTCATTCTTCAAGCACTAGTCACTTGCAGATAAGTAGGTCTTTTCTGTGTGGACAACAGTGTAGTTCCATACTCACATCTCTGTCTACCTCTGCTTATTCTAAGGCAATGATTCACAACCAGGCTGCTACAGCAACCTGGGGTGCCTTGAGATCCTTTCAAGGGTGTAGCAGGATGCCATACCTTGTTAGTACTGTTAGATATGCAAACATAAACCCTGAGATTTCAAATAGGAATCCACAGTGTTATAACCATTCTGGCCTGGTGTGGTCTTTCTGAATTCTTTGTAACAGAAGAATCACTTTATTGCTTTTCTGTAATCAAAAAACAAGTGACAGCCAAGAGCTGTCTTTTTCTGAGGGGTGCCTCAAGCCTATCTAGCGGTGTCTCAAGCCTAAAAAAGTTGAGAACCACTGTCCTAAGGTGCCTGTCATCATGATTCATAAACAACCATTTGTGTAGGAGGCCTGAAATTCAATGTGTGAGCTCAGGATACCTGTTTTAGACTGGGTTAGAAGCGTGGCAGAGGCAATGCCAGTATCTTGAAAACACTTCCTAGTAGTGGTAGAAATGTATTTCAGGCTAGCCTAATAGGAAGGGATGAAAAATACTGCAAAAAAGGATGGAACTGGATGAAATTCTCTTAGAAAACCACTGTGGCTGTAGGTCCTAAGTTCTTCTAGACATGATTGTCCAGAGAATATGCAAGAAGCAATGTTTATCTGGTAATATTTTTTGGGAATAGTTGGGAAAGATGTCAGACAAGCTTTCAGGCACAAAATGCCTTTTTTGTTTATTCTAGTTTTCTCTGAATTTTCCAAAAGAACCTTATTTCACAGGGAGCAGAGTTTTTCCATTCATAGAATAACACCAATAATACTCCTACCATACACCTTATCCATATGTTGTAAGACACTTTACAAAGGAGGATCATTATCCCCATTAGGAAAGCCAGTACAGAGACCTAAAATGATGTGGGCAAGCATGGAAGTGACAGAGCATAAAAGAGAAATCAGGTCACCTGGTAACTTGTTCAGTGCCTTATTCCAAGTGGCCTCTGATACATTATTTCTTAACAGGTGGCCAACCTGCAGCACAAATGCCATAAATGGCACAAGTAAGCCTTTGTGTGTGGCAAGCAGCAGATTGGGGAGGGGACAGTTAGCACAGCAGTACGTAAGGCAGGAAGCAGAAAACAGCAGGAAGTTAGGCAGGGGGCACAGGGCAGAAAGCAGAAAAGGAGACTGGACTGGTACTCAGGCAGGGTGTGGGGCTTGTGCCACATCTGCCAAAAAGGTTGGTCTCCACCATCCTAACAAAATGAAAGTACTGCACTCTGTTACTTGGCATCGTTTTTAAAGATAGTGGAGCTTTAGACCTATAAGCACTTTTGGCCATTCTGTCTGAGCCTGCCTGAGGCTTAGACTTCCCTTCTGTGTTATCTTTTCTCTGGAACTGTTCCCTTTTCATGGAGTTGCTCATGCTTCATGCTCATGAATGAGACCCCAATGCACCATCCCACTGGGCTTTCAGCATTGTTTGACTAATTCCCCATATTAAATAATTAAGTGTAATAGCTAATGCCATGCTTCCCACATTGTTGCATTGTGCAGTCATATCATTATTTTTTGATCGTTCATAATGACATTAAAACACTCAAGAACCAGACTGGAAATAAATCTGTCACAATGTTGCAGTAATATGTAAATTCCCAGGGTAGGTTTACTGTGAAGGAAAAGGTCCCTCTGTAAAAAGGCTCCTACCCAGCTCCTTAGCATTTGTCTTTGCCTCTTGAATTTTCCAGCAGTCCTCCACAAGGTTGGCTAGCCACACTGCACAGGGCTTGTTTGCAAAAATTACAGGAGTCACAGAATATACTTTGGGTTGTGGCTAGGATATTAGCATATACTTTGGGTTGTAATACATACTTTGGTTTGACTGGTATCAGCCTTCTTAGCCATCAATGGACTCATCTACAACTCTTTACTTGACTCATGGGAGTGATCATCTTGACCCTGAGGGACTGCTGACAGTACTTTGGGTTGTTGAAAGCCTCCTCTCCCAATGTGTCTCAATTAAAACAGGAACATTTCTACAAGGGATGGGCAGTTTGTTCTTCATACTCATGCATCTTTGGGACTGCCAACAAAGAAGACAATTCTGCTACTGCATTTTGTGATATGGATACTTTTCTACTAGGAAACTGGACTGAGACCAGCTTGTCTCATGCAGGACACTGAGTAGTGCTCAATGTGAAGACTTTTGATGCTTACTGACCAGGCTAGTTTGGAAACAGTGTCCTGGAAGCTAGAAGAAGGTTTGATAGTCCACACTGAATATTTTTATAATGTTCAATGTGTTTGGCTGCAACAGTGACTTCTGTTGTCTTTGAAGCTTAATTGCATCTCCAGTACAGGCTGTGGATTCTAACACTAGGGGTGTGTGAAGCGGGCCCTATTTGATTTGGATTTGGATTTGGCCCGAATCCGGGACAGTGATTCGATTTGTTAAGTTGGATCACTGTCCCTGATTCGATTTGGCCAAATCCGAATCTGAAGATTCAATGCCAATTCGGAGAATCAGTGATTCAGCCATAGGCACAGTTTTAATGTTTTTTCTACATGCCTCGAGGTAGCAGGCATGGCTCACGACTGCTGCAATGCTGGTGCACATGGAGTGTCTCACAGGAGTGGAGGGGGGCCCTCACTTGCTTGGTGGCGGACCTGGAAGTGGACCGCAAGTGCTTCTAGTCCACTTCCAGGTCTGCTGCTAAGCATGCTGGGGAGTCCCCCGCGCTTCTGTGGGACACTCCATGTGCCCCAGTATCGCAGCATTCACAAGCCACCTGCTACCTAGAGGTATGTAGATAAAACATTTAAAGCTGTGTCTACGTCCAAATCTTCAAATCTTTTCGAATCTCTCTGAATCAATTTGGAGGGTTTGGATTAGATTTGAAGAGATTAAAGGGTCCTCTGATTTATTCGGATTAAGAGATTTGGCCACCAAAACAAGCTGAATCTCCACTGAATCGAATCAGGGACCAAAGCTTCGTGCAGCCCTATCTGACATTGCTCTACTTTCTTTCAAACTCCTACAAATGACAAGAACTCTACTGATGGTTCAGTAGGGTCAGCAGTAAATAGGTTATATGGGCTCGGTTGATCTTCTAGTCATCTCGGATTTAAAAAAAATACCTGAAATACAAAGTAAGCACTGAGGAGGGTTCCTTGGATGCTCACATAAAGGACTCAGTACATTATTTGCAGTGTTTGTGTATGTGCCTGGAGGATGTTAGCAGAGCAGTCCTGTTACCCAGTCCCCTGCTGTGTGCTTCATTACCTTACTCTGCCCTGGAGTGTTGTTGTTCAGCTTTTCTGGCTAGAGGCACTCTTTAACCTAATGAGCCTAGACCCTACACTCACAGGGATATAGCTCACCTTACTCTGTCTTGCAGTGTTGTTGTTCAGTACTCTTCTGGCTAGTTCAGCTGCACTCTAACCTAATGAGCCTAGACCCTACACTCACAGGGATATGGCTCCCCTTTTTCTTGTAGCCTGGTTCCTATAAGAGGCTTAATTAAAAAAAAATCCCAAACAGTATCTGTCTGAGGACATGTAGTTGCAACCCCCAGATGCTTTTCTATCTAGTGCTTTTCTAGGTAGAAGCCCTACTAGACATGCTCTATGCTTGACTGACTTTTAGCCACTGACTTGTGTTTTGGGTGAGGTATGGCCACACCACCCCTGGGAGTTATGGTACAGTATGAGGTACAGGAGACACAAGACCCCCTTTTAAAGCATTTGTCTTTTCTTCCTTTCCTAGCTCTTTGGGCATGCCTAGCATGGTGCTCCTTGTTCCCCAGGCAAATCTGGCCAACTTCTAAGGCTAGGAGGAGAGAATGTGGGGCCATAGCTTTTCCTCTCCCCAGCCCATCTATGCCTGCACTAGAAAGCATTGCAGCCCCAGAGATCAGAATCAGAAAATTAGTGTTGGAAGGTACCTCAAGAAGTCATCTAGTCCAACCCCCTGCAGAAAGCAGTACTATCGCCAACTATGCCATTTGGCATTGTCTAGTCAGGTCTTAAAAACCTCCAAGGATGGAGATTCCATAACCTCTCTGGGTAATCTGTTTCAGTGCTTTGTTAACTTCCCCATGAGAAAGTTTTTCTAATATCTAACCTAAACATTCCCTGCATCAACTTGAGACCATTGCTCCTTGTTCTGTCATCTGCCACCACTGAGAACAGTCTAGCTCCATCCACTTTGGAACCACCCTGCAGGTAGTTGAAGGTTGCTATTAAATCCCCTCTCAGTCTTCTCCTCTCTAGACTAAATAAACCCAGTTCCCTCAGCCTCTCCTCGTAAGTCATATGCCCCAACCCCCTAACCATTTTCACTGCTGTCCACTAGAGTCTCTGCAATTTGTCCATATTCTTTTTGTAGTAGGGGGCCCAAAACTGTACTCCAGGTGTAGCCTCACCACTGTTGAATAGAGGGGAAGAATCACTTCCTTCAATCTGCTAGCAACACTACTACTAATGCAGCCCAGGACGCCGTTAGTCTTTTTGGCAATAACGGCACACTGTTGACTCATTCTCAGCTTACTGTCCACTGTAACCCCCATGTCCAGATGTCTGGAGAAAGCAGCTCCATTGTGCCCCTGGGCAGAAGGACTTCCATTGCCCTTGGCTCGTATGCCCAAAGTCCAGTATCATTCATGATAATTGGCTATGAAGCCAGGTATGCAATGGAGGGAGCAAGTCTAACTGTCTGCTGCCTCCACCCAGCCTTCTAACCACAGACTTCCATAAAGGAGTGGGAGAGTCTGATCCTTTATGTCTGGAGTTAACTATTAATTATTGTTGTTATACTTTTTTCATTATTGTAGCAATTTATATGTGGTAGGGGCTGCTCAAAAGTACAGGAAGACTCAGTTCAGGAATACCTGCAGTACAGGTGCACTGTGAATGAGTGTCAGAGAATACGTTAAATTAATGGACATTCAAGGCCATACCTTTGAGCTCTGTCATAACATATACACCATGCACAAAGCATGGAAGCCTGTTGCATTCCCAGCTCTTAGCAAAAAGATCACTGCAAATACAAAATACATCATAAAAAGCTGTCATAGTTGATGTACTGGGCTGGTTGCTGGGAAATTAGGGTTCTTTGGCTGCCTTTTCCAGACTCCTCAACTGATCTTTCCCTAAACATTCAACCCTGATGTGGCAAAGTACTTAAGCATACACAGGACTTTAAGCTTCTGAGGAGTGCCACAAGTACCTTTCTGATTCAGGGACCTAATCCCTCTGCCTCAGTTTTCTTCTGTGTGCAATGAGCATAATGATACCTCATCTATTTCAGATTTATTCCCATGACCTGGGACCTGTGGCTGTTTGGTCAACCTAATGGGCACTACTCCAGTCTGCAGGCAGGTTTATTAATATATCTGCAAATCTGTTTGTTTGTAACCAGTTCTATTTCCTCCATGCTGGCTGTGCAGGGCCCCTGACCCCCATATTTATCTTGGTCCAATGCGTACATCAGTTTTGTGGTGTGCAAAAGGGACACACCACTTCTCTGTGCGCTTTGCACCAGGTGAGCGTTTCACTCCCAATCCATATATGAAAAGGTGAAATACAGCGGATAGATTATTTGTTGCAGATTATTCACCCAGTTCTAATCCTGGCAGAACAATGCATCAGGAGCCTTGTGAGCAAGAAACCGCTGCTTCTCCAACATGAAGGCATGGGAAGCCTGCCAGGGAACTTTCATGAAACAAATGCAAAAATAGCCTAAAAGCTATGGAAATCTTCTCATGGTTTTTATTTCCATTTGCCTTCAAGTTTATTACCTTTTCATCTCCCTATTTTCCTCTACCCCTCTCTCTGTATCTGCTCTTCTTTTTCTTGTCATTTTTTCAGGCTAGTTTTCTCTTTGCCTATTTTGTGTTCTCTTTCTTTATCTTTTCTTTTCTCTTCCTTTAGAAATAGCCTCTCCTTTACTGTGTCCATTGTTTACAAATCCTTCTGGATTTATTTCTCTTTCTCTCCCATATCCCAACTTCTCTATTTACTCTTTTCTTTTGTTCTCCCTCTTTCTTCTGTCATCATGTTCTGTTATTTGGTCTGTTCCTGTTCTCTCCATGTTATATTATCTTCTCCTCACTTTCACCCTCAAAAGAAGCCCAGTATCTTTTCCTTCTTTATACTGCCCCTTCTATATTTTTTCTTTCCAAACCCTAAGGCTCAGTATTTTCTTTGTTCTCTTTCAGTCCCATGCTCCTTTTCCTTTGCAGGCTATTGTCTCAAAATAACAAAGTCAATAAAGGAGGGGAAAAGTGCCTTTTTTGCAGTGGGTAGATAAGACAGTCAGAAGCTCTTTTAGTTCAGTTTGTTCTAGCTTGCTGTTTGTTACAGAGAACGATGAAGTTGAGGCTGATGAGAGAAATCAGGCAGATCGCTATCCAGCCACAATCTGTAAAATCTCTCCCCTCCAAATCCAATGGAGAAAGAAATTACAGTGTGTGAACCTTAACAATCAGGCCTGTCTAGTCACAAGCTCTGGGTGGCTTCCAGTCAGGTGCTCTCTGGTACAGGGAAGCTCTAGTCTTCTCTCACGGATAACTCAATCCTGAAGTTTCAGGAGTTAGGGTAGCAAGCAGGATAAAGTGCCCCAGCTGACCCTGATTACTGAGTGAGCCTAGCTGTCAGTGGCCTAGCTACTCCTAGATGGTCTCATTTGCCTGCATGTGTGTTTGTAAGTCTCCTCTTTCAGTGCCCAGCAAGCTACTCAACAGAACAAATACCTCTTTGTCTAGCTTATGACTCCTGCTTGTTTGCTCCTACTTTCTTGTTCCTTGGGTTTTTCTTGTTGGTGTCCTGGCTTTATCTGGTTCCCTGGCTCCTGCCTTCTGACTCCTTGTTCCAGCCATCTACTCAGACCCCTGTGCTTCCCATCCGCCATTCTAGCTCCTTGACCCCATGCTTCCAGGCTTGCTGGCTTCTTGACCCTATGCTCCAGTCCAAACCCCTATCCTCTGATAGCTGGCTCAGGGCTTGTGACTTTCATTCAGAGATCACCCAAATCTCAGTCCTGGACAGCTATAACTGCCTACGCTGGACCCCTGGCTAATGACTGCTGACCTCCCTTACCTACCTCATTCCTTCAACTCATGGTTCTACCTACAATGACTGCCTGCATCCCAGTCCCTTACAGACCTTGGCCTTCTGACCTGCCTGCTTTTGATCTTTTGACTCTCTACTTTAGTTGGCACCCGTGCTTCCTGCCCCTGTCTGGTCCTGATCCCCTGGGTTGTGACTCCATAGGGTCAAGGGCAAACCATTTATGTCCCAGTTGTACTCCTGATATGAAATATGGCATATACCACAAGTCCACTCCACTCTGGAGGACCTGGCTGCAAGACAAGCATGTTTGCCATTTGTAATACACAGAAAGGACCTTAAGTAGTTTGCAGGAATGGGCTGGAAATAACTTTGTTGCAGCCAGGTTTTTTGATATGATTATATCAGTGGAAGGGGTCCTTATTCTGATGCACCCAAATATGCCAGAATTCTTGATGAGAGAGAGGTGCTCAGGTATCATAAAGGTTATCATAGGATACATTATCCTTAGATGCATAGACATTTCTTAGGCTATTAGAGTCTGAAGAGCATTGGATTTCACAAATTGAGGAACTTGATAAGAATGGTGTAATGGAAGAGTATATAAAAATTCAGTGGTGTGAGAAAAGGCTGAAGCATCCTATTCTAGGTATGACAGACAGCAATTCCTCTGAAAGGCTAGAAGGCAAGGAATAGGAAGCAGTCAATATGGCTTCAAGATGGACTGTTCAGAAGTCTGAGTGTATAAAAGAACAGGCACTAGAAATGGAGTAGCAAGGAGGGAACCAAAACAGATGAGCAATTTTGCAGGCCTGAAAGAAAAGAAAATAGAATGGCACTAAATGCATGATTAACACTAACTGAAGGGCTTAAAGGGGAATGAGGAAAGGCAAATATATCTGGAGAAAAAGAAAAATTAGAGAAAGTTGGTCTATTAATAAACAAGGAGGAATCAATTATGATCAAGGGTGGGAGTGTTTCCTTAGTAATAAAAGGACTGCCAGCCAAGACTCCCACTATTTTGAGTGTCAAAACCTCCTGGAACTACAAGGGGGGCATAGCTCCTGGATTTATTGTGAGACTCATTTAGACTAATGAATGCAATTCTGAATTCTGCTATGCTGAAACAATATTAAAATGGAGGGAATTCAAAGAAACTCAGCAATGATAATGAAAGATCTGAAGTAGTTATCTTGTGAAGAATAAACATGCCCCGAGTTGTATACACTGAGTTGTGGGTGACATAGTAGTCACCTACATATAAATGCCAAGAAGAGAAACATGATGGCCCCTACAAAGGCTGACAAGGAAACTGAACTTGGTTATCTTTAACAGCTCTGATGTCTATGAATCCTTGAGATTCCCCAGGATTTCACTGATTCAGCAAATGTACCTAAATCTGTGCCTAATTTTTTGCAGGTCCCTCCCATTGAAGTATCTTTCTGAATTTGGGGCAATGGAGAAGGTGTAAGTGAAAATCCATAGCTATCAAAATTCTTATTTACGGCTTACTGAATGTTTCTGAAAGGATACTCCTCCTTTCTCCTTTCCTGAGAAGACAAGTATGGCATGAAAAACTCAGCAATTAAAGAATCAATTTAATGGCTCTGATGGCTCTAAGATTCCTTGAAAAAAATCATCCTCATATTAACTTCCTGTAACTTCAGTGAAGCCAGCAGAGTTAAAGGAGGGATGAATCTGCTCCTTTATCCATTTTATTTACCTATATGAATTATAAATATGCATCTCTCCATGAAACAGGCAGTGGCACAGGTTACAGCATTAGTAAAATCAGCCTCTCACGTTTAATGAAATGCCAGATTACAGGCTTGTTATTGGCAGGTTGGGGTAGGAGACACCAATGCCTGGGTACAAATATTGGACTATCCCCTGCAATCCTAATAAGAAAAGCCCGGATCACAAAACATGATCACAAAACAGCTCAACAGAATGGTTGGCTCAAAACACGAAAAGGCTAGTTTCTCTTTGTCTCAACAGCATCACTTTAAACTGCCTGCCTGTTTGAAATAACTCATTTTGAATCAGTTTATGGGACTTGGCCAAGACAAACACTCTGGATCATTTGGGAGTCATGCTTTAGAGCAACATATTAATGCTCTGTAAGGAGATATAGGTATGTAGTGGATGCTTTCCTTATCAGCAGCCCTAGCCACTGTAACTCTCTCTCACATTATTAACAAATCTTTCACTCTTCATTTCCTCCTCCAGCCTGGAGTAGGTCAGCCAGTGACAGTCTGTGTGCCTTATACTGTTAAAACCTGAGAGGATTGCTCTTTTCCTCCTGGAAATGCATAGCATACAGAAACACATTTGCTCAGAGGCGGAACTATCCTGTTCTTCTGCAAATAAAAAGCTAAAACAGCTAAAGCACAGCATTGCCCCTGAGGGGAGAGTATCCTACTGATGTAGTAAACCACAAAGACTAACTAAAGAGGAGGCACTGCTTATGAAATAGTGCCAAAAGAGGAGGACAGAAACCCAGCAGATGATTGCAGAGGCAACCATCACTAGTGCCAGAAACCCCCTTGTCTGTGTACCGTCTTTGAGTACTGTTTACTGAGCACAACATAGTGCCAGGAGGTGAGCCCTCGATTTAATGTGGTTCTTCAGCCTAAAGACTGGCTTTTTGTTTTCTGGATCTCTACTCTTACATCAACAAAAGTACCATCATTTTAGATCTGGATTCATCAACTGAGTTCCCTGTGCTAGGCAGAGTTTGGGCTTTTCGCACTTCTGGAACTGATTTCCTATGGGGTCTTTCTCTTGCTACCAAGAAAACAGACTCAGCAGAGCATGCCTCCTCAGGAAAACAAGTATCAAGAGATAAATAATGATGGAGGGTCCCTGGATATAGTGAAAAATCTATTCAGAATCAGATCTTGCCATGTCTTTCAAAAACTTGCTGAAAAGAGCTTGAATAGGAGTATCAATAAACTCCTCATAGTTATGGCTATTACACCAGTGCTGGCCTTTTTCATGCTGGGAAGGCTGGGTTTGCTGTAATTCGACTCTTCAACTCAGCTGTCATTCATGTACTATTCTCTACAGTGATTTCTCCTGAGAAAAACAGGTTCTGTGGCCATGAGCTCCTGGATGGCTACAGCACACATCTCATTCCCTTAGGAAATTTTTCTTGGACAAGGCCTGAATGAGCAGCAATGTGCTCCTCACAGTTATTGCTCCTTCAACAGCTCCTGCTATGATCCTTGCTGAGCGAGTCTTACAGTGCAGACAGACATAACACGGGACCTGTTCTAAGAATGCCACTGATTAGGAACCAGGTCACATTTGTCTGGCTGGAAGTGTCCACATGTACATTGCTAAAGGGGTCTAAGTAGAATTGTCACATTTTAGGGACTGCACTGCTGACAAAATGCCGCCAAGCGATGGTAAAGTATCCAGACTACCAAGCCTTCCAGTATATGGAGTTTTCCTAAGGATTCCTCTAGAGGGGAAGGAAGTCCTGGATTGGCTGGTCACCAGTATAGAGGAAGACATCATAACCCACAATTGCAATTTCCACTCCCCTTCTCAAAGAAAAAAAAAGAAAAGAAATAAAAATAAATTGAAAAAGATTGATTGAGTTTATTAAAGAACATAATTACATGTCACCAAAAATTTTGTGGTGGTATCCTGACTGAGAACACACAGGTATTTGTGTGTATGTGTGTGAGTGTGTGTGTGCGCACACTGCAGCAGGAAATGGACACCGCTCAACAGGATCCTCGGCTTATTTAGGGTAGTGCTGGGAATAGAGGAATTGCCAGGTGCTGGGGGGTGGCTGTGCAGCCACCTACTTGGTTACCAGAGAGCAGGTTCCCAGCACCTGACAAACCCTCCACTCCCACTCTCTGCCCAGAGTAAGCCTGTGACTCCACCACTCAGTGTTTGTAGCAAGGAAGGTAAACTGACATGGAAGCTTTGCTTCACCTATGTAGATTGTGGTCTGTTTGCACAGCAAGTCCTGGCAGCTGGGCACCTACACATGTGCATCAAGGCTGCTCTGATGCATTGTAATTACAGCGAGTTACAGCGGACTCAATCAAGTTAATATATTAACTCAAATTAATAATATTGATTACTAATATAACTCAATTTATAATATAACTTGGTTAATCAAGTCTGCTGGAATGTGGTAATTACCATGCTCCAGCAGACTCCAGTGTCATGTATATCAGCATCTGCATGCTGAAAAATGGGGGCACTTTAACTAAATCTTGTTTGATGAGCTTCTGAAGTGCCCCCCTCACCATTTTTCAGCATGGGGATGCTCATACATGTGACATTCTGGGTGCTTTAATTAGAGCGCCTCTTGGAGCCACTCTATTTAAAGTGCCCCTTCTCCCAAAGCATGTATATAAATGCCCCATGTGCTTGGAGGGAGAGGCATTGAGGCACAGTGCAGTTTGGGATGCTTGGAGGACTGATGAAACACTAGGCATGGAATGCTATGCGTCTCCATGTGGCTTTGAGCTGGCTCACAGAGGACCACTCAAAGTTTTACTTGATTATCCTGGTGTTTTTGAAATGTTCCTTAAACCAATTTTAAGTGGCCCTGCACATCTAGACTGTTGGGGTGTGCACTTCCATTTTTTGGCACTACATACCACACATGGTACATGTGCACATGTTTACTGCACTGCTAGTTTGCAGCACAGTGGGTTTTTTGACACAGAGATCCTGGTGTAAAAAAAAAAACGGTGCAGAAAAGTGACGCAGCGCATGTGGCAGCAGTGTGTACCACCAGAAGGGAGCCTGGCCAGCCAAAGCCATGTTCTGGCTGCTGGCCAGGGTCTGAGCACCTGGATTGCCATCACTGCTTCCCCAGAAGACCCCCAGGAACCCAGGTAAGGTTGCTGGGGCCAGCCCAGGTACTGGCTTCAGCTTCCCCTGTCTCACCCGGGGCAATTTGAGTATTGCCAGACTGCATATGCAGGGGCATGCCCAGCGACAAATAACAGTAGCAAAAATATGTACTGCTATTTGGTCCATGGGGAATGTAAGTGTGCACTCATGGGGATGTGCCCTTGGGGTCTGAAGCGTATTTAGCATATTCTAAGCATTATGTCTGTCCGCACCCTGACATTAACTATAACTATGCTGGGCCCATTCTCGTTCTGAAGTATCCTTCAGGGAGTGACTAGAAAGAAAAGAACTGCATGGCAGTTTCCTTATGGTTATATTATCTACTCTGATTCCTGTTGGGCTCAGAAGACCTGCAGCTGAAGGAAGTGGATGGTTCTCAAGAGTAAACTTGCAAATTTTCATTCTGCTGCTTCTCCCACTTTTGCTTCTCTGGCACTATTCTCCCCAGAAAGTATACCCCCTTACTGTTATTCATCCAAGAATGTAATACCTTTAGGGCGTCATCTAGCTTTCATGTTCTCTTGCTGTCAGTTTTAAAGTAGTAGCTGCTCCATCAAGTTTGGGAACTCCTCAGAATGAGAAGAGTAGAGTTTGGGCACAATATCAAAAAAGACAAAGCACCTTATTCAAAGATTGATTTGGTCTTTACTTCTTCAGAAACAGCAGCCAATTCTGCCTTGGGCAGAGATCTTGTAAGCATTTAAGCTAGTCATTTATATCTGGGCAAAATTAATAGCACTTAAAGTCTCTCGGTTTTCTTTCCGCTCGAGAAGTTGGCCAGTTTCAAGGGAGTTGCTGGTATCTTGGTGCCTTTCACCCAGACTGAAAAGATCTCTCAGACCATTCAGATTCACTGGGACAACCACTTATCTGCAATCCAAGTGTGTTCATTTTTATTCCAGCCATGTTGCCCAGTCCTTGCCTAGCAGTGGCCTCAGAACTAGAAGACTGCACCCAGAGGTTTGTGTGGTTCAGAGGCAGAGACACTATGGGCTCTACCTTACAGTGGCCCACCTTGATCCAAATAGCCTTTTGGAAACAGTGGTTTCCTTCTTCAGCAGGCAGTTTGGATCAAGATGGAGGAGTCCAAGAAGGACCTCTGCTGACTACAGGTCACACAAGGAAGGCAGCAGGGAGTTGCAGAGTGCATTTTGATGTTCCCAGGCTTTGAGTCATGGTCCTAATACAGAACTGAATTCAGCTCTAATAGACTGCTCAAGGTAGGATTTTTTTTTCTGTATTAGCTCTTTCTGTAGACGAATTCCTTTCCCTCTGTCATTGCCCCCCCTGACAGTATGAATTAAATCAATTATTTGGCTAGAAACAGACATCTTTACTGAAGCATGAACAGCTGTGCCATGACATGGTGTGGCACAGCTGATTGCACTCCAAGGTCATCTATAGACATCTTCAGTTGTTGCACCCTGACTTGAAGCATGTTTACAAGAAGGAGAAAACTCCTGCTTGCAGATTCCCCACAACCAGGTTGGCAAGTAGGAGAATCTCCTGCAGGAGATTTTCCTCCTTGCCTACAAGCATGGGGGAGAGGGGAAACTCAAACAAGGGCCCCCCACTCTGCATTTCCATTTTGAGACCTCACAAAAAGTTCCAACCTCTGCTTCCACATCAGGGGAAGTTTTTAATCTGTGTAAGCACTATATTTAATAAAATAATAGGAGAAGGGAGGGAGTTACTGGAGTGGCTGGGGATAGAGATAATATTTTCCAACAGTCCTCTATTCCAATAGTTCTCTATTTTCCCGATGACACCAAACTTTGGGGCAAAGCATCCACACCTGAAGACAGGTGGGTGATCCAGGCTGACCTGGACAGGCTCAGCAAATGGGTGGGAACCTGATGGAGTTTAACACTGAAAAATGCAAGGTTCTCCACCTTGGGAGGAAAAACCTGCAGCATCCTTATAGGCTTGGCAGTACTACG
>NW_017728931.1:33957120-34012003 GCF_001723895.1 Crocodylus porosus
CCAGAGCACCCCAAGGGATGACGAGGTCGAACGGTCACAAACTACTACAAGACCGTTTCAGGCTGGACATAAGGAAGAATTTCTTTACTGTCTAAGCCCCCAACGTCTAGAATAGCCTGCCATCGGAAGTGGTTCAAGCACCTACACTGAACACCTTCAAGAGCAAATTGGGTGCTTATCTTGCTGGGATCCTATGACCCCAGCTGACTTCCTGCCCTTTGGGTGGGGGGCTGGATTCGATGATCTTCCGAGGTCCCTTCCAGCTCTAATATCTATGAAATCTATTAAATCTATCTCTAGTTTGTCAAAGATATTATAGAAAAGGTGGTAGAGGAGAGAAAGGTATTGGGTGGGGTGAGAGAAGGGTCAACCTAGAGATGATGTTGTAAAACAAAGTTGGTTTTAGTTAAGGACGAGCAGAATGTTACTATGGGGAGGGATAGGAATATGGCAAGATAGAAAAGGGAAGTGCTTCTAACTTTTGTGACAGAAATTACAAGCTTGGTCATCAGACATGTTGGAGATCATTACTTTGTTAAAATCCTTATCTAGACCTCATGACACATAATGAATATACATTACAAAGTTAAAGAACTTGCATCATGTAAGATTAAGAGGTGTACTGGCTGACTTGGAAGAGCTTTTAAATTTCAAACTTTTCCTTTGGTAGAGTTATACTGATGAAACATAATACTCCTGTGAACATCATATTCTATTCAGACAGGATCCAATGGTGCTCCTAACAGTAACCATCAATTTTAAATTTCAGAATGAAAGTCATCAATCCCAGACTTTCACCACAGTCCCCGCAGATGACAAGTGCACAGGCCCAACCTGCCACCCATTCTGACATAGGAATAAGACAGTTGGAACATTTTTTTCAACATATGTTTCACCAAGTTCCATAAATTGAAATGAGTTGGATTTGATTAACTTTGCTTTTTTGTTCTTCTCTTTTTAAAATACTGTTTTGCCTTGGAGACTGATCTTGAACTGTTTCAGGCTAAATTATGTAATATAATTTGATTTTAGGACAGTCAGAGAGCATTCGAACAGCATTCATCATGGAAATCATGCTACAGCTTAATTCTAAAGTAACTATAATGACTTCATAATAACAAAGAACCAAGTTCTTTCCCCTTCTAAAATGTATACTTTCTACATAAGAAAGATTCCTTCAAACACAGGGTGAGACTCCAATCCAGAGAGCAACTGTTTCAGTTCAGTTACTGGTTGGGTGATGGAGGGGTGCTGTTATATATATTCACCTCTTCCTTCTCCTTCCTCCTACCCAGCATGTACACAGGGAAGAAAATTCCAAATCCACAACACCTACCTTAGGTTTGAAGGCGATTAGTTTCAGAACCATCTCAACAGTGAAGAGACCAGTGAAGAGCATGTTGAGGATATTCATGGCTTCCTTGAACATGCAGCTTTGACCGTAGTGCTGAAAAACAGATATCCCAGAATCACTGTGAAAAATGAACTGAATGGGTTCATTCACTTATACAGGATGCCAGGCTCATCCCTCTTCATGGTTAGGTCTTCTAAAAAGAATCCTCATTTCCACATTCTTTAAGGTCTATCCCTCCCTTCTCCTTGAACTCCTTCACAGCAATAACTGTGATGAGTCAAACAGGATTGGAAGCCCTTTAAGATTACTCTAGATTAGCAATTCTCAACCTTTTTAGACTTAAGATACCATTCAAAAACGCCAGTTCTTACTTTTCATCCATGTTTTTACTACAGAAAAATAATGGAGCAATTGTTCTGTTGTAAAGAATTCAGAAAGACCACTACAAGTCAGAATGTTTTTAATATTATGAATTCTTATTTGAAATCTCCGGTCTTATATTGTGACATATGTTCAGTGGTGTAACCAGGGTACTGGTGGGGTGGGAGGCAAAAAACCTGGCTTTTGCTACAGCCACGCAATTGTGATGGTGATGACAGCAATAACAAAGTTACTGCTGCTCCTTTGTGCAGCAGCTGCCCCAGGTGTCCAGCTACATTCTTACACTGCTCCTCATTTTTACTCATCTTACAGTGTTAACGCCCCACAGCGCCCTTGAAAGAATCTCAAGACACCTCAGAGTGCTGTGGCACTGTGATTGGGAATCACTGCTTCAGTATTATGGGTATTATTGTCATACTGGAACAAATGAATGGTCAGTCTAATTTAGTAGACTAAGAATTGTCAGTGCCAGAAACTTCAGACAGAAACTGAACAATAATTTACAAAAGTACCTCTTCAAATGGGAGGTTCATCCTAACTCTGGCCCTAGTTCAATAGAGCATATGTTCAGGTGCTTTGCTGAATGGGGATGGACTTAAGGAGGTAGTTAAGTGCTTTTGTGAACTAGGTCTCCTGTCTGTTCATGATTGGTTGACACCTTCAAGTATAAGGCTTTACATTTCTAATCTTTTCAAGCCCTTCTATGGCAATTCTGGTTGTTTTTATTATTCTCATAAGTGTCCATTTTTTTTAAACATACTAACCTCTAGGTATCAATGTCACTTCATAAATTCCACAGGTAAGCTATGCATCAAGTAAAACCAGTATTTTATTTTATCAGTGTTAAATATGTTGCAAGTTTTAAATTTGTCGCAAGAAATATGTTCCCATATTATAACAAAAAAAGAATAGAAGAGCAACCTTAGTTTACCTTCTCTATATCATTTATTATAGTATACCCCTCCATGATGTCCCTTACTTGTCACAGTTTCTTTTTCAGTTTCTCCTGACCTGCATGGAAATATTCCCATAGAGCTTATAATGTTGTCACAAGTCTCTGCACCCCTTCTATTTCATATATATTTTTTGAGAAGGGAGTCACCACAACACCAGTTCCAACTGAGGTCTCATAATTGATCTAATTTGTGGCATGGCCATTTTTCCCAAAGTTTTGTTTACTTCTTTGACTGCTGCTGCACATTGAACAGAGGTTTCATTGAGTTGTTCATAATGAAACCAAGTCTTTTCCTGAGTAATTACACCTAATTTAGAATCCAGCAATATACATGAGTAGTTCAAATTATTCTTTCCAATGTGCATTGCCTTGCATTTGTCAACACTGAATTAAATCTGCAATCATGCTGTCCATTCACTTAGCTTTATTATGAACCTGTAAAGTTACTCTTGGTCTCCTTTAGTCTTGATTAAGCCAAAGAATATATTCTCTGCAAATTTTGCCATGTTACTATTCATCTTCTTCTACCCCCCATAGTAATTGAAACTGGTAGCTGCACCTATTATCAGGTTTGCCTTTCTGCATTATAAGACCATTTTAATTGCTTATAACTTTACTGAACTTGAATGGTTTGTACTAAAAAATTCTATGTTGTTTGCTGCAGGCTGACTTTTCTTAAAGAATGTTTCAGGCCAAAATAATTCAGTTGTTTCTGAGAGCAAGGCTGGGGGGGATGAGCGGGGAGGAAGGGTGGGCAGGGATGGACACGGATCTGTTTTTTCACCTTTTAAAAAAGAAACAGGACACTTTGTATTCAAAAAGCTTTTGCAGTCCCAGACTTTGGAGTAGGGACTTTGATCTGCCGGGGGGGGGGGAAGAGGGGAGGCAGCACAAAGGCTTCTGTGTCATGGATGTGCTTTTTGCTCTCCCTGTGAAATTCTGACCACATTCAGGCAAATTATAAATATCTGAAAAAACAGCAGCTTTCTTAGTCTTGGCAGAGATCTGATAAAATTCAACAGCTAAAATCCTCAAAGATCAAGTCCTCACTGAACATACTTGGGCATTTTACCACTCCTAGAACTGACCAGACTGCCCATGTACCATCCTCACAGAACAAATAAGATGTTTTGCTTACTTGCATGGCCAGGCAGATAGTGTTCAGCAGGATCAGAATGAACATCAGGTACTCAAAATAGGTGGAGTTCACCACATACCACACTTTGTATTGGTATTGGTTCTTAGGGATGTACCTCCTCAAGGGACGAGCCTTCAGGGCATATTCTACACACTGACGCTGTTAAACAGACAAGGCAGATTATACATTTATGATGAGTAACAAATAACATTTGGTAATTTTTTTGGTGAGGGTTTCTTTTGGACTAAAATCTAAGCAATAAAATAAACAAATGCTACCCACTGGAGCCTTTCACTTTTCCTCCTTCTGGGCTACATATTGCTCTTAGTTGGACACACGAAATCTTGTTGAAATGTAGGTGGCATACAAACCTACACTAGACTTCGACTTTTTATGTGGGCCCTTAAGAAAAATTTATTTTACATAGTTCTCAAGAGATATTGGAAGTGCCAGCCTAGGGTTTTGTCCTGTTGGTAGCCCTCATGTCTTCCTTTCGGGGTATATCTCTTGTTTTATTTCACACCCTTAGTTACACTGAGCAGCTGTAAATTACCTGATTCTTGTCCAGTTCACAGTTCTTGTACTCCTGCTCTCCTTGTTCCTGGAATGTGACAATGACGAAACCAACGAAGATGTTCATCATGAAGAAGGCAATGATGATGATATAGATGATGAAGAAAATGGAGATCTCCACCCTGTGGTTATAGATGGGTCCAACATCTTCCATGTGGGAATCAATGGATCTGTACAACAGCCTGGAGGCAAAGAGAGACACACTGGAGAACTTAAAACGTTCCAAGAGCATAATCTCATAGCAACTTGGTGAACTATAAAAGATATTGAAATCTAACAGGGTAACTTAATTTCTTCTAATGTTATCAAAGCTGAAAAATGATTTAGTTTGTATTGGGACAAGTATAGAGTAACTTTCTAGATCTGAATCCCAAATTTTCGTAAAAGTGCAGATCCACATCTTAGTTTTATCTATTTAATTCTGCCCATCCTGCTCAATGTCGAGGTGCATTGACAGTTTAACCATTTAAAAGGTTAAAACAACAATGAGACCTTCAACTTAATATAATGCAAATAAGGAAGGCACAGTCCAATTTGTCAAGAACCTGGTGCTACTCACAAGAGTTCTGTGTGGAATGATGATCTCAGTACTTTTAATTATTTGAAACCATGTTGGCACTATCAGGTGAGAGCACTCTGGAGCCTAACTAGCAGATGTGGGGAATGCCATTAAGTCACTCGTGTTGGTGCCTCCCCTGTCACAGACAAGTTGGTGTTGTCAGATATATCTGGTCAGCACTGCAAGGCCTTCACTGCTGCAACTCGCACTAGCTTGGCAGTGATGGAAAGGCTTTTGTAAGAAAATGCACAATGCTCTTAAATACCGATAAAACACCTGACAAGGAGTTCACAGTACAAATAAAGAATGGTAGGATGGGGAGCCATTACACCCTGAAAATTAGGCAGTATCAGGTATTTGAGACTGGGCATCTAAATGGAACAGGCAAGATGGGAACAATAATTTGCACTCAGTTGAAACAGTAATAGAATCAGTATTTTTACTCATGAATTTTATTACCTGTAACAACAAACTACTCCTATTATAACTAATAATTGTTACTCAATAAGAGCAAAACATAAACAAGCAATAGGTTGTGCTCCAAGGAGCTTATAAGCAAAGTATGTAGAGTATAATAAATATATACAATATTTTATATACTGTATATATTATAGTATGTGTACATATTGCATATATAGCGTATGTACCTATGTATTCATATTCTCAATACAATAAACTGCACTTTATTATCTTCTTTTTTTAAAAGATATAACTAAGAAAGCTTCACAACTCTCTGTGAAGACAACAGAAGGTATTATGGGAATCATTTCTCCAATTACTGAAATACAGTCGCTTCTGGGGTGGAATTTAGCAACTAATTATCAGTGCATTGCAGCAATGCACAACACTTCAGAGCTCTAGATCTTAAATTCCTTTTTAGAAAGGAATGAAGAATTTGCATTTATCCCCACCACCATACCCCTTGGCCACCTGCTCAGCTGTGCACTCACTCTGGCCAGCCCTCAAAAGTTGAAACAGTAAAGAGCGCCATCATGGCATTCAAAACGTTGTCAAAGTCAAACTTGCTGTTCTCCCAGCTCCGGGGCTGGATCATTGGCTGGGTGACCTCGCCATCTTTGTATGTAATGAAATACCCCCTATTGTTTGGAAAGCAGAAGAAAAACAAAAAAAAGTTACAGTTACAGCACTAGACCCAGGGGAGCCCATGAATGTTGCTGGCAGGGAAAGGATGAACTAACTTGCACTCTGCGGGTGTTTGCTTGGAGCTATCACTGCAGCTCTTCAGTTTGCCCTAGAGGAGAATGAGAGAAGAGTGAAACTTCCCTTCCCTACCATGTATGCAGTTAGAGTGGACTTCTGTAGAAAAGGGACTGCATGTTCTGTTTGCTTAATTATCTATGTACCTCCATCAAGAGCTGAGTGACAACAGCTGTCAGGAGACTAGTGAGAAAATAGCGAGCCTTGTAACATGGGACACCTAGCACATATTATTTATATAAGGGGTGCTCACCCTCCGGCTCAGGGGCCAAATCCAGCCCACAGAGCCATGAAATCTGGCTGGTGCCACCTCTCTTCCTGTGGCAATGGGGAGTGGTGGAAGCTCTACATGGCTGGCTCCAGCCTCACCTGAGTCACTGCAGTGAAGGGGGTTCAGGGCTGGGCTGCCTCACCTGCACTTCTGGATTGGGGCCAGGTTGCTCCACATCCTGCTCCCCACATGTGTCTGGATTAGGGCCACTTGATCCTCCACCACCTCATGTGTCCAGATTGGGACTGTCCTCCCTTGCCCCACACATGCCCCATGTATCCAGACAAGGACTAGGCTGCTTCCCCAACCCCATGCATCTGGATTAGGGCTGCTCTGGCCCCTGCCCTCCCCCCACACACCTGGATCAGGAATGCTCTACTGCACCACACTCTGAGGGGATGGATCAAGGTTGGGCTGCACAACTCCCTGCACTTGGATCAGGTCAATTGCCTGAATCTGGCTCATGGAGGGACCTGGCACCACCCATTCGGCCCAAAGGGCAAAAAGGCTGGGCACTGCTGATTTAGGTTGTAGTAAGCATTACTATGCTGTTTGAAAAGTTAAAACATGTTCTAAGTAGTTGCATGGTAATGCTTACTACAATCTCCCAGCCTGCATGCTTCATAGGGAGCTCTGGCAAGTTGGGTCTCTGCTGTTGGTGGTGGGAGGAGGGAGACATGGGGAGCTGAGCCCAGGAGAGGGTGCTGCCTCTTCTGCTGGATCCTGTTGTCCTTGGACCCAAGCCAGTTGAAGACTCCTGTGCGATCCCAGGGCTGGGACCAACAATCAAATGATTGCCAATCTCAGCCCTGGGGCTGTTCTGGAGCCAGTTAGAATTGCCTATGCAGTCCTGCAGCTGGGATCATAGATCTCAGCCCTGGGACCACAAATTGCTCATGTTATTTTTGTGGAGTGGTCAGATGATAGTTAAACACATGTTACTTAATATGATCTGTGAAAAGCCATAGCTTTGCTACAATCCTAGTGAACTTAGCATATGTTTTAGTGATTGAATGTGCTGACTTTTTCATTAAGTGCAGTTAACAAGTTCTAAGTGCAATGTATGACAATGCCCAAAAAGAAATCCAAGGGAACTTTCAAGATTAGCCTAAGTGATATAAGGCATGTGTGTGGATATAACCCAGGTGAATACTTTCTAGGAAAAGCACCACTGCCACTAAGGTGTTGCTACAAACTGTCTGGCAGGAGAACAGGTTGACAAAATGTTACTCTTTTGATCTGACATGAAGTGCATCACCTCTGCAATGTATCTGGTCTTGATTCTGGGTCTTGGGTAATGGGACTTGGGTTCTGCGACTCAGTTACTGCAGTGCTGGACATATTTTCTGCTCTGTAACAGGAAGCTCCATTTCCCCCACTACTTCTTCACTCTACTCTTCTCCCTACCCCAGAAGATGGTTCAGTGAGGGGGGAGGGGGGCTGAATGAATAGGTTTCACCTTGAACAACTGAACTCCAATGCAGGCAAACATGAACTGCAGCAAAGTGGTGACGATCACTATGTTCCCAATGGTTCTGATGGCAACAAACACGCACTGGACCACATGCTGCAAATAGAAGACAGAGGCAAGAGTAACTGGAAGGATCATTCTCAGCTGCTCTTGCTGTGGAGTGAACCCATAAGTTCAGCAAAAAATATAAAGTATATAAAGTATACTACCAAGTGGCATTTCCGGAAATAAAAACCCCAAAGCCATGCCTAGAATGTGTGTTGTATACCTATAAGCTGTAAACTAGTAGAAAAGCAGTGAAGAATACTAGGATTCATCTCTATAAAATATTTAGTAAGCAGCATGATGGATGTATATTTGAATACCCATCCTAATCATAAGAATGGACCTTGCTAACAAAGAAGAGGAAAGAATCAAAATACATACATCTGGCCATTTGCAAATCAAGCCAAACTTAATGTACTTTAAGCCTTCTTGCCTTGACAGTGATCAGATACTACCTGCACTGTTTTAAAAGGCTGGTACCTTCTTGCCAGAGGTAACTTGGGTTTCTAGCATTTAAGCACTACCTGAGGAGATCAGAATTTTTCTAACCTTTAGCCCTTTGGCTCTGTTGATGGCCCTCAATGGTCTGAGCACTCGTAGTACACGTAAGATCTTCACTACGTTGATGGCACTAGATCTGAAAGAAAATAGCAGTGAATCAATAGCAAGAGAAGGGAGCCTAGCTGTAGGGGAAGATGGGTGCTTGACTTTTACCCAGTCTTTCTTGTTTGTTAATATTCTTGGAAACCCAGGCCACTTAAGACTTTAGAGTCATCTTGTTGCTGATGCTACAGCTGTTCAAAGCATCAAGGTGACCACAAGGATAGAACTCAATCCTTTGCTTCCAAAGCACAGGTTACTACAACTTTGGCGACAGGAGAATCTCCATGGGCTGTCAGAGCTATACTTAAGACATGTTGATTAACATAGCTTTGATTTAATCTGCTAGAGGACCACTAACCAGCTCATTACAATAATTTAATTTATTTCCCTCAAAAAACCTCTTTCTGTGAGTAAACATAATGCAGAGACATCAGTTACAAGGCACTCTAACTTACATCTACATTTTTTAAAAAAATGTAACCAAGTTTCAGAAATCCCCATGGGAGGGGAAGTATTTTGGGGACACTTCAAAAAGCTGCAACTTATGCTTGGTAATTGCCATACTGAATTATCCGTGCAGGTTCTGCCACCTCGTCTGTACAGCCCCTGGTTATAGCCAAATAGCATTCGCCATCTCAGCTGTATTCATAAAGGGAGGAGAACACAGGGAGGGCTCTCTTCAGCAAGTCAAGCTGCCAAATACACTGTGGATATGTAATGGAAATTCTGCCAAGATGAAGTCATCATAAGACATTTTAAGATACGGCACAAAGAAGGACTCTACAGAAATGCTACTGAAAGGAGCTTCCCAGTGACTCATGCGTATATCAAGGTACAACACCCAATCTGGCATTCAGTATGGCAAGGTGCCTGGGTTCTGACCCAAGAAAAGTGCTGATGCTTACCCTGAACTTTATGCAATGTTGTGAATGTCTTGTTAGATCAGCATCAAAGGGCATACTTTTCACACTTACTCCTTAATGCAGAATGTGTCCTATGGCTTTGCAATGTTAGCCCCCTCCCACTGTTTTTGGGAACATCATGCCTGTGCTAATATATGGAAGCCTTTGAAGACTGGGGAGAACAGCCAAAATTAACTCTGAACTGTCCTTGGGAACCTGACTGGAAGCCTTCTAAGGTTCATGAGAGTTTTCAAGTTGACTCCAGTGGGCTTTGAAAGCCGTCTTAAGTGAGGTGCTATTCAGTTGAGGGGAATTATCTGAGCTATTATAGGATCAGTTAGGATCTTATTATTTTGGAACTGCCCTGGCAGTATCCTCAGACTTTCTTTCACTTGAGGTAGAAAGTTTGATCATAGACAAGCAATGCTATTAACATGGTTAATTAATAAAAATAAAGTTGTGTGGCACAATGACTAGGCAATGACAACAACACCAACTCCACAATTCTATCATAAAGCTCCCAAAACACTTGGTAGGCATTCATTGATTAAGACTCAAAACACTCCTGTGAAGTAGCCAAATATTATTATCCCCATTTTACAGAAGGAATAATTGAAGAATGGACAAGTTACAGTGAACATCCCTAAGTAACGCACTTTGAAATATCACTGAAGTCAGAGAACTGTGAATGGAGTCCAAGGGTCTCATAAATTTTTGTTTTAAATGCTGACCACATTATATCACTCATTTGGTACCTTCAGTAGTATCTCCCTCCAGGAGATTATAACCATATTGACCTGATGCATTACTAGCCTAACTAGAATAAATTTCTCCAACTTTATTGGCACCAGCTAGAAAAAAAAAATCTTGAGATTTCAGTGTTGGTAATCAACACAATGAAAGGAAAAAAGAAAGACAATATGACCTACAGAGTCTATCCCATGACTCCCCCGCTTCAAAAGGCCCTCCAGTGGACAATGGCATACTCACTGGATCCCAAAGGAGATGAGAGAAACGCTGACTACCAGCAGATCTAGGATGTTGAAGTAGTTCCTGCAGAAGGAGCCCTTGTGTAGGAAAGCCCCATATGCAGTCATCTGTGGGAAGGGACAAAGAGACAAACACACTTTTCCATTAGTAGTTGCCTGGGAATCATATCTCAGATCATATTCAGCTGGTCATGCTCAAATGTATGTTCTGTGGGGGGCCGGGGGGACAATATTTCTGACACAATGACCATTTTATCCCAAAACCCCAGTGAACAAGATGGGTCCCCATGAAAGGGAAATGAAAGGTAGCTCCTTTGGAGCCTATGGTAACTCTTTCTTTGAAATCAGAGCAAATGGAATAGAAAATTTTACTCAGAAATAGAAAAGGCGCACAGTGAATGTTTGCAAAAAGAGCTTTCTGAAAATCAAATAATTTCCCCTTTATTTTCAATAGGAGAGGGCACTTGGAACTAAGATGCCTGCATGTTTTAAAAAACTTGATTAGACTTAGTAAAAATATGAAATCAGAAAGTGACTTTCTTTTGTGATATTTCTTGTTGCTAGGTCATTGATAATAGACAGTGGAGCCCCTCCTCCCTCTGAGCAAGAACAGCAACTGAATCACTTGGGGGTTTTATGCTTTAGATCAGGGCTAAAGCAACAGGAGGTATTCTCTTTCCATTTGACTTGCTCCCTATATTCAGAAACCCACTCCCCTATCTCCATGCCTTGTTTTCCCCTTAGTTTGAAGCCTCATATGGTTTACATTTGTTTTCAATAAATTATATTCGGGTTTTTTTTTCATTTCCCTCTGTTCCTTTCTTACACATCTGAGGAAAGGATTCCATGGGACAATGTTTGTAAGACATTTGTACCAGGGATATCAGTCATTGAGAACACTTTACATTTCTGGAACATGAAGAATCCACTTCTTTTACTAGGTATCTTTCCTCTAGGATAATGCACTCTGGTGAATAAGCATCAGTTTCTGTGTAAAAATATGGAACTTTTCTGTACACAGGTGGAATTTTAAGGCTCCAGAAATATACATACTGGCAATATAACTAGAAATGGGTTTGAAACAAAACTTCAGGCCTAAAGACCTTTGAGCTTTGGAAATTTTAGGCAATGATTTGAATTTTATGGCTAAGACCCATTTAAAAAGGTAAGGCTAGCATTGCAGTTTCTCAGAATGACTGGCTCTAACCAAATTGCTCAAAACAGAAGAAAAACAATCAGAAAAAAATCCAGTAAGCACGAGAATATGCTTAAAAATGTTTCCTGGTTCTGGTTACCAGCCCAGGAGAATGTGATATAGGATTTGTTAACAGTTTCCAAGCATGGCTGCTCATGGCAATTCCAGCCAAAGGACTGTGGAAGAGAACATGATATAGCATATTACTCATTCACCAAACATCTATGACATTAGGGAACTGACTACCAATCAGTCAGACAGAACTTAGAAGGAAGGAAGTATAAACTCTGGATTCAGTTTAGAATTTATACTTTATGGACACATCAGATTGAGGGAGGGAAGGGTTCTTGCCATGACAAAAGTGGTAACCATGACCTTTATTTTGTATGGCAATCTTGAAAGAGAGGGGGCACCATTGAAATAAAGATAGGAAGCTCTGTTAAGTTTAAGTACTATACAATTGTGGTTCTTTTGTGGCCTGTTGAAAGATGTAATAATATGCAGAGGAAATAGCAAAAAAAAAGTCTTTTTCCTCTGTGTCTGCCTTCCACCTGTGGCAGACCAAAGCAACTCCAATGCCACTGTGAAAAATATATATAATTTGTGCTTATGCAGCAGTTCATGCGCCCAAAAGATTGTGCAGAAAACTTGTTAATCATATTGTTTATGAGTATTATCAATTCAATTTTCACGATGGAGCTTGATTCTCCATCGTCTCCAACCTTGTACAGTCACAGTCACTGCTACTGTTTATCCTAACATTGCACAAAAGGCTGCACAAGATGCAAGACGGCAGAGTAACAGACCCTGAGAGATTGTGTGCTTTGTCTACGGTCAAGCTGTGAAGCCATACTTGAAATAGGATTAAAACTCAGGATTTCCTGATCCTCTGCTCAGCTTTTACTCTCTTCTTCATCTCTATACCTAGTTCCACTGAAGTTCATGGGAGTTTTGCCATTGCCTTCAGTGGAGCTAGAATTTCATCCCAGAGTTAGTTACTACAAGTTACAATTCTCTAGGGAAAGCAGAGCACTATGGTAAGGGATTTGTTAGTTAACAGGTTCAGTTAACTGCCACTGAAGTGAAGGAGAGATCTGCATTTACTTCACAGGGTATGGGGTTGAGCTACTAATGTTATGCTCCTGCGTATTCAAATCGACTGAAGGTCTCCTTGTCAGAGAGTTGAGGCCTGGGTTATAATTTGGTTTGAAATGTGGTTGCTGCATTGCTTCCTTTTTGCCATGCTTTTTTTTTGTGGGCACTTAGATTTGTGGTCTAAATATGCATGCTGCACACAGCAACACAGCATGAAGTGTGAACCTCTTTGGAGAGTGCCGTGGCTGTGGTGCTTTGAAGCTAAACAGACAAGTGCAGTCCTGAACAATACTCAGGGAGCATCTTGTCCCCTTAGTTTTTGGTGGGATATCGCATTAGCTGTCTGAGCTACAAAATCTTAGCAACTCCAGGGAGAAATACTGCTACCTGCCAGAGCTCAGAACCAGCTCGCTGTGACAAAAAACAAGCTGTCAACTGAACCCTGCATTTAGAGAGCCAGAAACTTTGCTTGATTACTGTTATTTAAAACATTAGACTATCAATTTGGGGAAATGAGAGTTAAGAAAGAGGTAGCATATTTTTATTTTCTCCACAGTCAAACCATTCTCTTGCTACATTTCCTCATGGGTAGAGTGTTTCCCTGGGAAATCAGAAGGGGGTAAATCAGCCAGGCAGTTTTACTCTCTCAATCAGTAATTTTCTATCATGAGTAACCATCTCAGTTACAGTCCTTCATACTTTAAGTGACCTGTACGCTAAGCTCTCCCTCCATCCCTCAACAGTGAAATCTATGCTGGATCTCTGTCATGGGCGACTGGTGCCTCCTGAGACAGCGGGGCATGTGCTCACCCAGCAGCCAGTCAGCAACCATAGGGGCATCCCCCATGGCTGATCTCGCCAACTGGAGGGGTCCCTCTGCAGCCGATCATGCTGACCCGGAAGTCAGTGATGCTTCTCCTGGTACCCCCACTCCTTGGCCGGCACTCGCTGGGGGGTGGGCACTAATGCTCTCACCTGCTCATCACCTAACTGGGGAGCGCTGGCTGTCAGGGAGTACACCAGCACTCTCAGGGGGTGCACGTGCCTCCCTGTGCATCCCCTACACGTCACCACTGGTCCCTGTTTACTTCTGATTTCTCTTATTCAGTTGGGCTAACTGTAACCTATAATAGATGTTTGGCTTCTTCAAACCCCAGTTTCATGACTGGGAAGAACTCAGAACTTGACACTGAGTTACGGCATGCAGAAGGGGCATCAGTTCGACCCCTGGGAGGAGGGGCATCAGTTCATACAGTGCCACCTTGCAAGCCTTCAGAAGACCTCAGAAGCATAACACCAGCTGACGCTAACACGAGTCTGGCCTACAGAAGGTGGCAGGCTCAGAGTTCTTTGCACATCCTGCAGAGAATGGTAACCATTGGGGTACATGTTTAGGAAGCTGGCTTTTTCCTCAGCCATCTTTTATATCTCCTGACAAGAATGCCCTTTTATATTGAGTCCCCAACACAGCATCATACTGACACTGGCCTTATAGTAAAATGTAATTTTTATATCAAAATTAAACAGAAGACTTGTTTAAGTTTTAGACAACTATTGATAAGATAAAAGCCAAAGAAAGTAGTGTCTGTGAAGATAACAGGGATTTAAAGTGATACATAGACAAAAGAGAGAAAGAGAGAAGTGTATTGCTCATATTGGTTACCTTAAGAATAATTTCTAATGTAAAGATACTAGTGAAGACATAGTCTGCATTGCCTAGGATCTGAAAAATAAGCACAATTGGGTTAGTGGTACTCAGTGTGACCCAGAGACAAACAGGCGTGTTTGTGTTAGCAACAGATAGCGGCAGATAACTAGGAGGCTCACGAGTGACAGGTAATGGTAGAGAAGATGGACACTTTACCTTCAGAGCAATTTCAATGGTGAAAATGACAGTAAAAACTATATCAAAATAAAAGAGAATCTGTAAAACAAAAGGGAATAAGGGTGGGGTGTAGATCAGTGACTGACCACTATAACAGGAAATAGTCCAAAATCAAAATGCACAAGCCTGCTAACAGGAGGCAAGCAAAATATATGAAAAATGGTACTGTAACAACACCCTGTTGAATGCAATGAAGTTCTTGGCACAAGATACAATAAGCATATCAAATGAAATCTTTTCTGCGAGTGACAATCCCGTGAGGGCTTTGAAGGCAAAACATGTTTTTGTTTTGTTTTGTTTTGAATTTTATAAAGAACAGACAATTCAAGGATTTCCCAAATATACTTCTAGACTTAGAACACAAGAAGGGTTGGTCTCTTGGGGCAAAAAAAATATGGGTTCCTTTTATTAACTTCTGTGCCTAGTTGCAATGGAAGAAAAACAAACTGCAAATAGGCATATAGGGTTGTGATTACTTTCTCTCACTCCTGACTTGTCCTGGATTAGAATGAACAACAGGGGCCAGGATCTTATTTCTTTTATTAGGAGCTGAAGTTGACTTGTTATCTAACATTATGGACCAATGTACATTTTAGGGGCTTTAAAAGCAAGGGGGAGCTGCTACTTGGAGTGCATAGCACCTCTTACCACCTACCCGCTACATCTGCATGATAATGCAGTGATACAATGAGCTAACTTGCCCCAATTTTGATCCTGAATGAAGCAGTTAAAATTGGAGCAGTTTTGTTACACTTGTATTGCTACAGAATCAAGCAGTTGCATGGTAACAGCAGTACCTTTTGATAGTGGTACAATGGTTACATATACCTATACCCACCTATGATCCTATTCCTCTTTGAGTTCCTGAAAAGCATTAATGTTTCTAACTGTGTAACACAGTCACCTTAGCCTTAAAAACTACGCATATGTGTTATGCTTCTATCAAGAGAACTGCAGCTCTCCCAGTAGAAACCATGACTGGACAGACATTCACATAGTTTCTTCCAGAACAAAACTGGTGGTTCTGGAAGACAAACAAGCTATCTCCAATCCAGTAGAAGTCACTCCTGGGAGAAGAAGTACTTGTATACTTCCCTGCTGCTTGATTCTGTCCAGAGACCAGGAGGATTTAAGCAGTGGGGAAATGCCTCCTGTGCCCTCTGAAATCATGGTCACCCCAGCCTGAGGAAGGCAGGAGAAGTAGTTGCTGCTCATCTCTTCCTGAGCCCAAGAGAAGTTGAATGGCAGGGAAAAGCAACCTGTCTTTCCCAGACTGGGGTCATCCTGGTCTGGAGAGGGCATGGGACAGACTTGCTCTGTTCCCTCCTGTAGATCAGAAGGGGAGGGGAGAAGCAACTGCTGCAGCTCCCCACCCACTTCTCACATTGTGATCCCTGGTATGAGGAGCAGAAAGGGGCTTTGCTGCACTGCTCCGGTAACCACTGCTCTAAGGAAGGCATGAGGAGTGGGGAGAAGTGGCTGAATGCCTATACTGCTCCCTCTCCTGGAACCAGTTCTAGTGGTAGAAAACTTCCACCACTAGAAATGAATGTTTGTATGTGGCCCATGTCATAAGAAAGCAGTGAGGAAGAGGATGACCTGTCCATCTTTTGTATTGACAGCTTATCAGAGACTCAGGCAGGGTGGAATAAAATCACACTGAAGTACTTGAGTCTACTTCGGCACCTACCCTGGCGAGCAGTATATGGCCTCAAATGTATGCTTAGAAACTGAACGTAGAGTTTTTGTCTAGATTGAAACAAGAGGCAATGGCAGACATGGATATGTAGAATGACCTTCAAAGCAGGCAATGTCAGGAGACATGGATATTTTAACTATGAATCAATCTCAATCCCACTGGAGGTAACAGGAGTTTTCCCATCAACTTTCAAGGGGTTAGGTTTTACCCTCTATATTTCTGCTATAGGGAAATACTCATAATGTAGTCAAATCTGCCAGAGTCTCTGAACCCTTTTCTTTTAACTACACAGTTACATGTGCAAATCGAGAATGTTTCTCCCTGGGCTTGTTAGTTGAATTAAACCTTAAATTGAATAGTTTCCCAAAGGAAGTGGTAGAAGCCCCATCACATGGCAAATATGAATCTTGGCTGGACAAAACACTAATAAACATACAACAGGAGATTATCTTTCAAATGGCAAGGAGATGGACTCCACCTCTGGTACATATTTCCTTTCTCTAGACTTTACTGTGTGATATAAGTGATGGTGTGACTTACACTTGTCTAGATTCAAATGTATTATTATGCTACATAAATATGGAATGACTGCTGCAACAAGTGGAGCTATCTAGATACAACTCGTAAATTAAATTGGAACTCAGAATATTTTGCAAATATACTAAAGGTCAAACAGAGACAAGTATTTCTGTTTAATTACTGAACATATATCTTAAAGCACAGTAAGTCATGGCTGAAATTTTGTCTCAGAAACTTCATGGGAAGTTGCACCTATTTGTGGGTGCATCTACTAGTTCTACTGTGCATTAGTATGGCTGGCAAAAACTATACTAATGCACTAATGTGCAGTAGATTTAGTCTAATGTGCATTAATGTCACTTAAAAAGTGTTCACCCATGCTGACCGCAGCGCATTAAGTTAGTACCCATTACAGGTACTAAATTTAATGTGCCATAATTAATGCAGTCTGAGGCAGGATTTGGATTTATAATCCTTTGTGGAATAATGTTAAAGTCAGTTGACAAGATTTGCAGTTACTCTCCAGCTGCTTTGCATCATTCTAATGACACAGTGAACTTGATTAAATCAGATGATAAAAATGCTTTTATGGCTGTTTTGCATCACTAGAACAGCACAAGGCAGTGAATCTGGCCCAGAAGAAGTTTTCAACACCCATATAGAAGCACAAAGCTGTGCCTGATGGAAATGACTGCAGATCACTAGCTTCATTTTGGGCATGCTCCTCTTCAGCACTTCCACCTCTGTACACAAAACCCAGAAATGCAGCAGTGAACCCACTTGTGGTGTGTCCCTGGCACTGCTCTCAAACCTACTAGAGAAAGAGGTTCTCATAAGTGGCTATATAGGGAATCCCTGTAGTCTTCATTACTGCATTTCTGGGTGTGGTATGTGGAACTCAGAGTAGGTGGAAACAACTGCTTGAACATGTCACTCCCCAAGAGCTCACTCTTCCTGCCTACTTTGTGGAGGTTAGTGCTTATAACATTACTAGCCTTGAAGACACTTTATGCACAAAAGAGGCCATAGACCGGCCTGTGTTGTCTCTGTGTGAGTGAACAAGAAGAGTTAGGCTGCTTGTATCTTCTTCCCAGCCTCATGCATAGGGCAGGGCACAATCTCACAGTTATACTACCAAAGTATAAAGGCAGGTTGAATTTGAAACTCAAATTTCTTGTTAGTATCCTCTTGCATGATATTTTAACAATTTAAAAAAAAAATTAACGACTGTCAAAGTGTTACAAGTTCTTCAAAAACTAGACTAGAAAAGCTCCATAATGCCTCTTTGGAGAGCAGATCCCAGACATCTCATACACAACTGCTGACTCTTCATTTCTGTGATGACACAAAGTAATTGAGGCAGCTCTTGGCATACCTAAAAGAGCTATGAAAATTTTTATGGGGGTTAATAAGAATTTTTAGAAAAGCAGGTAAGAATGTATTTCTGTGCTGAATGCCCTCTAAGGCCTGCTCAGTAAAGGACATTAACATGTTGGTTGAGGATTATCTCAAAGTCTGTTGATAGTTTTGCACCCTGCATTCAAATGCTAATGACCAGACTCCAGTTTCAATAACACTGAGTTTGTACCAGTGTGACTGCACTGGCCTGAAGAGGTTTACAGCAGTGTCAATGGGCACTTGTACATGTGACAAAAATTTCCTTTGTGTGGCTTAATAGTATTATACAATACATATGCGCAAGGTTTGGGGGTTTCAAATGAGTTCGCAATGTTTGCAGGACTGTAAATTGCAATGATACAGCTGTCAGCTCACCTCCCAGCCACAGGAGAGGTGGGCAAGATCCACTGATAAAAAGGATTGGGCTCTTCACCACTTCTCCCTTCAGCAGGCACCTGGCAACTGCAGGCATTGGTGGAAGGCAGAATTGGCGGAAGGCAGGGACTCAATCTTTTTTTCTTTTTTTGTGGAGCCTGCCTGGCTGTCCCACAGCCGGGGACGGGCAAGTTTCCAGGGGGCTGAGCAGTCCCTGAGCTGTGGGAGGCCACAGTCCTTCCCTCAGCAGCAGCGCACCCCCCCAGACCACCTGGGTGGGCTACTAGTGTCCCAGGGGTTGCTCCAGCTCAGAGACAGAAGCCGACCTGATCCAACTCTTCCCTGAGCCTGCTGCGGCTTCCAGCACCCTGTGAACTCTCCCTGCTGCCTTCCTGCAACTGGTGTCCGCCCGGGAATGGGCTGGCTTGCCCCTGGGGCAGTGGGGGGAGGCAGCAGGAGGGTAGCTGGGTGTGCTGGTGGCTGGAGAAGGTGGTGGGGATGGTGCATTGGGTGCTGGAAGCCCAGGCAGGCTTGGGGAAGCTTGGGCTTGACAGGCTTCCAGCTCCCCATGCACCATTCCTGCTGCCTTCTCTGGCTGCCAGCACACCCAGCTGCTCTCTTGCTGCCTCCCTGAGCTGCCCCAGGGGCAAGCCAGCCCATTTGTCAGTGGCAGGAAGGTGGTGGGGACAGTGCATGGGGTGCTGGAAGCCCCAATGGGCTCAGGGAAGAGTTGGATCTGGCTGGGTGCTGCCTCCAAGCTGAGGCAGTCCCCAGCCCACTAGCAGCCTGCTTAGGTGGCTCCAGGGGCACTGCTGCCACAGAGGGAAGAACCAGGGCCTCCTAGAGGCCACTTTCCCCACTGGAAGCTTACCCTCCAGCTGGGAAGAGGCAGGCAGGCTCAGCAAAAAAAGGATCAGGCCCCTGGAGGCCCCTCACTATAATGTGAAAGAAAAATTGAAATGGGTTTCAATTAAAAACCAAACATTTCAATTTAGAGAGCATAAAATAAAACCATAGGGTGTGTGTAGATGAAACAGGGGCCCTATACTGAAGTGGTGGGTTTTTAAAAACACCACTTCAATTCAGGGCAGATTAAACCCCTGTGTCATGCACACAACGCACTGACTTACCTGCCTCCCCAGCAGTGGGGAGGGGAGGGTGAGCTGCTAGCGGACAGAGTGGTCCCTGGGCTGCGAGGGTGCTTCTCTCCACAGCAGCGGTGGCCTCCCTCCCCATGCGGCACCTACCCACAGGCACCTGGCTCGAGGGTCTCGGAGGATATTGCAGCCACAGAGGGAAGCACCGGGCCCCAGTGCAGCTCAGGCAGGCAGGCAGGCTTGGGGAGGGTAGGGGGTGGGGAAGATTAGGTTCATTGCTTTTCTTGGGCAAAACCTGCTTTCCTGGGCTGCTGCCAGGCTGCCTGCAGGGCTTCTTGCCGAGCCATGGAGCTACACAGAGTCCGGTGCCTTGCTCTGTGGCTGTAGGGGCAGCAAACTAAAACTCCTCCTCCTTAGTTTTCTGTGCCCCAAGTCATTTAAGGTGAATTATGCTGCTGAATTTCCTACAATATGCTGCCAGGGCGTGCAAACACCAACACCAGTAAAGTGGTGCAGAAGCATTTAGCCCATTTTAAAGTGTCGTGCACACACACCCCCTCTTTTGTCTGCACATGGCCATAGAGATTAAGCCCCCATCATATGTACAAGTGCCCAATGGAGGTCAGAGTCAGGCCCAGGGTTTCTCATGTGAAAACAGGGGTGGGACAGGAAAGCCGAAATTCTGAAAGGAACTTGGAGAAATGAAGAATTACTATCTACGTTTCTAGGTTCCATTTCTGCTGTGATCTCCCTACACCCCAAATCCCCTCTTTGACAGAAAGCCTATTTTTTACTTCACATTTTCTCTCATACCCCACAACTAAGGGGTTATGATATGGCCAAATTAGGCCTTGATTTGTGTTCCGGGCAAGCCCAATGATTTTTATATAGCGTACATAAGGCATAAGATAGGGCAGAAAGTCACTCCAGAAACTTCTGATCTAGCTGTCTCTGCACAGCCATCAGTCTTTTCTAGCTTTGGTTCAATAGCTGGTTGAACCACAGTCTTAATGTGTAGTAAGGGAAGGAGAGTGGGAGGCATACTTGGTTCCTAAAGGAGTAGTGTCTGACAGGGTCCTCGGCTGCCAAAGAGATGCTGCTGAGCAAGATGAAAAAGAGGATCAGGTTGGTGAAAATGTTATCATTAACGATGCGATGGCAGTGGACACGAAACCTGCAAGAGAGAGGAAAGACATAAACCTTATTCATTAGAACCAGCATGGAGAGAAAACACAGGGATGGGAAATACATCCCTTCTTCTTTTCTGGCTGAGGCTGTACCTGGAGGAGTGATCTGCATAATTCACTCTGGTCCAGCAGCATGGGAAAAAGGGAGGCCCTGCAGCTGTGCCTGAGTCTGCATGGTATTAAGCACTCTTGAGCTCCCAGTGACTCACTTGCCCTGAGTCTAGACCACATCCCTGGTGCTCATGGGTGCGGGGTACACTTGAACACACCCACCCACCTGTTCTCACTCACATGCCAAATCTAGAAACATGGTAGTGGAGCAGTTCTGAGAGCATGCATTCTCCCTTCCCGCACATGGCTGCTCTTGTGATCTCTGTCTTGAAAGCAGCCACGGGGAAGGCCCCTGAAAGAGTTTCAAGCCACATTTCCAGGTTTGGTATGGGACATGTATAAGCAGGAATGGGTGGGTGGGGTCAGAGTACTGGGAACGTGGTGTACACACGTCCTCAGTGCCTCACAGGAGAAAGTCAGCATCTTGGAGGAGTGTGACAGATATCTCAGTGAGGCAGTGAGAGGATGGCAACAATCTCTCTTGGTATGTTCGACTTCTATTAGATTCAAAGTCCCATAGCTTCACTCTGAAGCTACACCATTTGCTTCAAACAAAGGGATCTAAATGAGATAGAAATCCATTTAGGATCAGTCTTCACCTGTTCTTTCAGCTTTTTTCCCCAGGCACATTACTGAGCTGACCCCAGGATGGTATTGCAATGTCTGCATATGGCTAAGCCAGTGCAGCATACAGGAACAGGGAGCTGGGGAGGGGCATCTAGGGGCATACAATACAGTTTCCATCTGCTACAGTTCAGAAATAACACAAGGCATTTCTTGCTATTAGCAGGAGCCTACCCAGCAAGAACCAAAACCAAGTTCAGGCCGGTGGAAATGTGCCCTTGCCTAGTTTGACTGGAACCTCCATAGCTCTTCCCATCTCAAGGCACTTCATATAGAAAGAGACATGTAGTCACGCAACACCCTTGCGCATCACTGTAGATAAACTCTGTCATTTTATTTAGGTCCCTTTTTTGCTTCTGAGCCCCTAGTATTTATTATAGCAAGTTTACAGGTGATTGAGGAAGTGAAGTCACTTCTTCAAGAAAAAAACATTGAGTTAAAGCCAGGATCAGAACTCAAGAGTCTTGACTCCCATTACCATACTGTCTACTATATCCCTTTTTACAGGGTACTTACATCAGTCCTGCCATGGAAAGACTGGCCTAGGGTTCAAATGTGCCCTTATGATAGAGCCTCCTGTGTGGACTGCCCTGTGAGGCATTGTGCCTCTGGCAGTGCGGTGCTTCACAAAGCACTGGGAAGCACGTTCACTTGTTACATCCTGGAAAGGAGGCAGCATGCATTTCTATTTGTGGTAGCCTAGGACCCAGTAGCATAGTTGGGAGAATATGAGGACCATGCTGCTCCCACCCCTGCAATGGGCTATGAGAGGGTATGAGGCTTCTCATAGCCCTTTTTCTTTTACACCTAGGCAAATTTGAGCTTGCTCTTACTCTTCAGTTACATGTGTAAGATACAGCTGAGCCCAAAAAGGAAACCCTGCACATTCTCTTGAAAGCCAGATGGACCCATTCTTTGCTCTGATATTTTTGTTATTTCTGCATCACATCAGGAAACCCATCTGCTAATTACACTCGCAAATTCCCGCACTATCTCAAGTAGATGGCATTTTTTAATATAGGCAAAAATACTTCTGGCCACAACTGCTGACTTTTCCATCTAGCAGGGAGTGGTGCAGAGAATAAATGGGAATTGTTAAGGATAGAGGTAGGTTTTCATCTCTAGGTGATAATGTCAGCCCAGTAGACCCAATCCTGATCTGACTGATATCAGTGACAAAAACTCTCAGTGATATCTGGCGGCAGTGGCAGATTCCTAAGAAGTGGCAATAGTTGGCACCAGACGATTTATCAGTGGTCTATGATGGTCTCAGGACACTGGTAAGCTTATTCCATACATGGCTGGCCACTGCACAGCCTTCACATAGTAATGCATTTCAGTAGCTCCTGATCAGGAATGGGACAGGGCTACTGACAGACAGATTAAGGCTTCAGATCTCATTGGCCAAGCAGAGATGTTCCATTTGTGCCAGAAGAAACACTTTTCTTCCAGCACAAAAAGGACAGAGTACAGACCTTCAACAGCTTTCATGCAGAAGACAAATGTCTCTTTTGCAAGAAGTTAAATTGGTTACTTATGAGGAGGATCTTTCTCCTGATTTAATTTGAACATCTATATATTTCTCTTGGGAGAAAGAGACACCAGTATCCCACAGTCCTCTGCTCTCCCTCCTTCAATTTCTAAGTGAGGGAGAGCAGAGGACTGTGGGATACTAGGTGTCTAATGCCTGAGGAGAATTCTCTCCTGCCTCAGGGGAATACCCCTTCCCCACAATCAACTTGGGGTAAAAGTCCCTGCCCAATGCACTCCTCTACCCTGCACCTGCAGGAAGAAGCAGGTGCACTCAGAGCTGGAGCTTTTCCAGGGTTCCAGACATGGGAGAATGCCCCTCTTGTCTGTCCTGCCAATCAACTGGATGGCAGGAGGTGGAGGGACCATTTTCCTGTGAGCACTGCTCCTCTGGGAGTGTTTCTGGGCAGGAATGCAGTCAGTGCTCTGAGAGGATCCCTGCAATATGGGAACAGCCCCCACCTGGTGCATTCCTCACATTCCACTGGAAGGCATAAAACGGCAGGGATAACATTCTCCCATGGCAGAAGGATGATCCTCCCTCATCCCTTCTACCCAGGCTCTGGTAGCCTTGTAGCCATGGGAGATTCCTGGAGACTGGGAATCAGGCTCTGGAAGGCTGTCCCCAACTCCAGTTTCTGGCCTCTGGGTTTTAAATGATGACCCAGTCACTTATCTGGTGGGGACTGCAATGCTCCAGGGGCCAGAAACTTGGGCTGGGGAAGGTATCCTCACTCCAGTTTATGGTCCTGTGGGTTTTACATGTTGCATGTGCTGCCCAGCTGGGAAGAACATGCAGCAATTTAAAAACTAAGGAGTGGGGACCCAGGGACAGGGAAGCAGTCCTCAGCCCCACTTCCCTGAGTCTCTGGCTTTAAATCATCCCATATGTAACCCAGATGGGCTGCACATGAGACCGTTTAAAAACCAGGGGGCTGCCTAACCAGGCAGGCAGGGGAGAGTGTAAGCTGTTAAGTAAGGATGGGAATAGCTCAGCGAGCAGCTGAGAAATTCTTATTAGCTAAGAACTTCTTTCTGAGAAATTTTTACCAGTAGAAATGAACATCTGTATGTGGTCATTGCCAACTCCAGACCCCATTTTTTAGGTAGTGCCCTGCTTCCTCTTCAACTTGTTAGAAGTTTATTCATAGCATATGGACTAGTCAGATTTGTAGTATACCTCCCAAGGACTAGAATGTGGTCCGTAATGCCCAAGCTCTATATATAGAGAGATGCAGAGCTCTGATTCCCCCAGAAGGTACATCAAAGAAGAATGGAGAAGAATGCTCTCCCCAGCAATCCACTCCTGTGGAGCCACGGATTGTCCTTCTACCTGTCCCCTTTTCTGCATCCTATTTTGTAGGTGGGAGGAATGAACACAAGGACTGCTATTGTGTGCAGTCTTTGGGAAGCCACTGAACAAGAAAAACCTTTCTTGTGCTTTGGTGGCCACACAGGGTCTGCTTACAATAAGGCCTACATATTTTGGGACATTCCAGTGGCCTGCTCGCCTCTGTGTTCCTTACTTCAAAAGCACTTAAGATTTATCTCTCAAAGTTGACTCCTGCTAGGCAGGATAATGGTATTGATACTGATACTGTTACAGAGGTCTGTAGAGCAGGGTTTCCCATCTGGGGTTGCAACTGGGGAGTTGTACAGGCATGAACGTCACTGGATGGTCATGTCATGAACAGAAGATATGAAGCTTTGTACCACATGGTCTTTGGGGCTTGTTACAAAGATGTCCTGTGTTTTCTGGTTGGAAAACTGCAGCAGAGCTGCTTCTCAAATACCTGTTGCTTGGGCTGAAGATAAAGAAAGCACTGGCATCTGGCATGGGCACAGCTTTTTCCTTGAGATGCAGTTCAGACATTGGGCGTGGCCGAGGACCCACAGGCATCTCAGGCTCCTCCTCATCTTCCTCTCCTGGAACAAACAGTTTTGTACTTTAATATTGTCAAGCACTTCATATGACCCTGAAGTTTCACTTCCTTCTTTGGCTTGAACTACAACTAGACATTTCTCCTCCTGCTTTATAAGAACGCTGCATGGAGCTGGTGCCTCAGTTGGCACTGTTGTACCCAGGGGATGGGAACTTTGTCCAATTCTTGTCAGAAAATCTCAGAGATGTCACTTTTTAAAATTCAGGAGAGAGAAGCATTAAAAGGCAGAAGACAAAGTCAAAACTTTTGCAGCAAGTTCCTCTGAAGCAGAGCTTCAGACAGTGAAGATCAGTGCCTAACCTGCAAGAAAGGAATGCAATGATGGGGACTGGGATGCCTAAGGGGGTTAAGGGGAAGGTTTGAAAGAGAACCTTAGCCTCTGAGGCTTTCAAGTACAAGCTGAAGTCAGATGATGCTCTGTGGAATGTATGACAGGATTTTGCTATTTTAAAATTCATAAGTTCATTTAATTTCATTACTAACATAAGCAGAAATGTGCAGCAGAGGGAGAGATTACTGGCTGTGCCCAACTATAGTCATCTTCCAGCCAACATGTACGAAGAAATCTACTTCATGGAGCACCCACAAAATGAGATAATCTCCAAGACAACTATAGCTCAGCTTCTTGCTTTTTCTCCCCTTCCTTTAATGATTAATTGGACTTTCATCATATTAGAAAGAGGTAGTTTGCCATTTTAGCCTGAAATCAGGCAGAAGACAGGGCAGGATGGCACTCATTCAGAGAAGCACAGACAGAAAGCAGGGCACAGGGGGCACCTTAGAGACTAACTTGCTCAGGCCTCTCTGAATGAAATAGTCTCTAAGGTATCCTCTGCCCTGCCTTTTGCCTAACACATTAGAAATTGTAGACAGATCAGCCCAGTCCCTAATCTAGCTACTGGTGACAAAAGAAGAGCAGCCCACAAGAGCATGCAAATATCATACAAGAGCATGCAAACAGTTTTCTCTTCTAGGAGCAATTCAGTTCAGAGGACCAGAGACAAGTGTTTGAGTTTGGCAGGCAGAACATGTACCTGTTTGAAGAGATACTTTTCTTTAACTGCTCCATTTTCTTCTGTACTACACTTTGTAACACAGTTTGTACAAGCTTCACTGGTTTTTAAAAAATTCTTTCATGCATGCTTTTCTAAACACTCCTTGCAGAGGTGGTGTTAATGTTAATTATTATAATAATATAGTAATTATCATACTTTGCATTGTTTACATGAGGATTTCAAAGACATTGATGAGCATTAATGAATTTAGTCTCACAACATTCAAGGGAGAGAGGTAAGTAAGCGTGATTAACTTTGTTTTAATGCTAGGGATACTGAGGCAAAGGTTACATAACTTGTCCAAAAGTACACATGGTGTCTAGGAGCAGGGCACAGAAAACTCATCTTCTGATTCCTAATTTTGTGCCTTAGCCACAAGATAACTTTTTCCCTCTTACTATGCATAGCAGAGGAATAACTCTGGAGTATGGGGTGAGGGCTCAGGAGAGTGAGGGACACTACCAGAGTAAGCATTCTGCCTTCTGGGAGATAATGAACTCTACTCTCTGCCTCATCCCACCTTTATCAAATATATAAGAACAATATGTGAAAGCTTCTGGCCTCAGTACAGCCTCTGGGTGGGGAACGTGCATTCAACGTCTCACACCTGAGGAAAGAAGGTAGCGTTTCTTCATATAAAGTAGGCTCATAAGGGCATAGCACAAGTGAACGCTAAAAGCCAAATAATTAAAGGGGGTTACAGCTGGTGTAGCCTGACTGTGCCCTCATATCAGGTAACTCCCTGAGAAATTGAAACACTTCTATGAAACTGGAATGCACAAGTACATCCATACAAGCAAATGCCAATTTGGCATGCAAGGGAGATTTCTGGGTACACCTTCTGCATGCTAAATTAATTTACCCTTTTATTTTTGTTTGCCCCTTAACAACTGAAAAGATGCTTGTACTTAAATATGCATTCCCTCCACTGAAGCCTGTCATGTGAACTGGTCCTGGCAGTCAAGTCCAGATCCAGATTCAGACTTTCCCCAGGTCTGAATCAAAGGTTTTGGTTTGGTTCATTAGAGATTGAAGGGAATGAGCTGTCAAGTTCAGATTCAAAGTTTCCCTGATGTTCAAGTATGTTCAGCACTAGGCTTTTGGTTTGGAATTATGCTGAACTGTATTTTGTTAAAAGTTAAACACACACAATGGACTAAAATGCTGGATCAGTCAGAAGGTTTGGTAGAGAGAGGGAGAAGCTTCTTAATTCTTTACATAGGACCTTTGTGGAGGAATATTGTTTTATTAGATCTTTCCCTTCTAAATTCATGAATCATCTTGGACTTTTGACATTACCTGAGGTACTCTCTGAATTGGATACCTGTGTCTGAACTATACTGTAAGATTTTCTCCTCACAATACATCTATCACCTTAATAATTCTTCTAATATGTATAAGCTCAGTGATGGTGCTGATCTTTACAGAGAATGCAGCAGAAGGAGGTGGGAAGATACGTAATTTGAACTGTAAGTGCTCTGGAGGCTCCAGGGGTGGCAGGTTTGAAATTGGACTGTATAGTAGATACAGTGAAATGACACTAATGAGAAAACTAGGATGGATGCAGGGAAAGCTGATAGAAGACTGAGTGAAAAAATGTGAAGAATAAAGGCGAGCTTACAAATGAAATGACAATACTTTTTGGCCACTAGGTTAGTGTGAGAGATTGCCAGAGGATGGGATGACATTATCTCTGAAAGGATGATTGGTACTAACAGAGAAAGCCACAAACTAGAAACAGGTGAATGTTGATGAGACACTTAGAAATGCATCATCTCAGAATGCCTGAGAACTGCAGTCAAGATGCAGCTGAAATACAACTATGTACAGGGAGTGGGTATGAAAGGGTCTAAGGTCAGATGTTATCCCAAATAGTAATGATATAGACATATAGCACCTTTTGTAGCAAAAAAAAAAAAAAAAAAGGCTAAGAAGATGAATAGCCCATAAAATCAGGTAGTCACAGAGAAGTTGATAAGATGGCAGGGATAAATGGAAGTAATTGGAATAGTTGCTTCCCCAATAAACAGGGGAAGTCTTGATCCATTGACTCTCAGAACCAACGAGTAGTGGAGAGAGGTTCTTCAGTGTCAGAGCTTCATAGAGAATAATGAGAAGACTATACAGAAAAGAATGTGACAGATTATTATGATAAGTCTTATTTCCTAATAGAGAAAAGATTTCTGACATACAAAAATTTAAATAATTTTTCAACCTTGTGCTTCCCTGAGCCCTTAGAGAAGCAGCCAGGCAACAACAGGGCTATTAGATATCATTTTCAGCAAATCACTGAGAACAGGAATAGTAGTATAGGACTTGAAAAGAGCAAAAGTAATTCCAATCTTTGAAAAGGGTGAATGGATCAATTCTGGAAACCACCATACAGTTCCCTTTGCTTCAATAAATGGTACAATAGAATGACAAATGACCCTGGAGCCAATCTGTAAGTATTTCATCACAGTGGATAGTAGGCAGCATGAGTTTTTGGATATCTGATCATGGCAGGGAAGTTGTCATTCAAATTATGGACTCTAGTCCATATTATACTCTTCCTGGTATACTAGGCTGCTGCTTGGCATGCCAGGAATAAAGCCTTAGGATGCTCTAACTTTTGCCTGTGAGCCATGGTTCCCAAGAGCCCCTTAGTGAACTACAAGTGTTTTGTGTCCACAGGTAGGCAAAGAAAGGAGTTATATACAATCATTGGACACACTTTCCCCCTCAGTCAGCTCTATTTTGATGGTCTGATGCTGAAACAAGAAACCTAGTTTCTTGTCAGACAGGCTATTGACAAGTAGGCAACACATTTATATTTAGCATTTGGATTCAAATACAACACAGGCTTTCTGCCTAGCTGTCCAAACACCTTGTATATTTGTTTAAAATCAATTGTTGTACCTATTTGGCCCCATCAAACTCATTTGCTTACACATATTGAAAGGGAAGACCAGAATAAAAAAGAATTTGGTGTCTGTTAGCCTGCAATCTTAATGAAGATAATGAGTGGTGCTCTACCAAGCAGTGAATCAAGTATTAGTAATAAACATAGGACTGGAAGAGACCTCCTGGTCACTGAGCTATCTCAGGCAACCACACTGAAGAATTGCTTCATAAAAGTATTGCATATTCAGTATCAGCTCACATCTAACCTTTGACCAGCAGTGGATCTGTAAGTTCAAACTGTTATTTCTTTAGGAACCATAGTCTCTCCTTTCATTACCAAGATTGAGAAAAAAGGGCATAGAGGTACCTGGAGCTTCAGTAGTGGGATATGGATTCTTTTCTTCATTTTCATTGGGCTGATAGTCCTCCACATTGATCTGGCAGAAACAGGGGATAGACACAAAGTCCCAGTCAGATAATACACTCCCTTTTCATTTGCTCAGAAACCTGAGCCACCCACAGCACACTCAGTGGTAGCAGGCAGCAGACCTTGGTAGCAGGTGAGGACTCTCCATCAGCAGTGATCGATTTCAGCTCTATTTTCTCCTCCTTTGTCTCCTCCTCCACAGCTGGCTTCTCTATCTCCTGTTTCTTTTCTGGACTAGCAGTCCTAATAAAAGTCAGCAAGATAAAAAGCAAAGACTTACAAAAGTGAAATGGTGTTTTCCTTTCAGAAACCTAGTTTAGGATAGTACACAACATGCCAACAATTGGCTCCCATCTCCATTCTGTACCCAGCATTGTATCAGCAGGGTTTTACTTCTTACCACCTGGAAGCAAAGCCTGCAACTCTGTTCCAACTCCATATAGCTTTCCTGTCTTCTCAGAGCTTTCTTGTGTGTGTGTGGGGGCGGGGGGGAGGAGAGGGAGAAGTGTACTTTAGGGATTTGAACATATCCATGTGGGATTTTCACTCATCCAAGTCCCTAAAGACATATACTATATGAAAATTTTTCAACCCCAAGGTGGTTATGCTGAGTTAGGCCACCTGTACATTCTTCTGAGACTGCAGTATTGTTCCCCTTAATATCAGTGGACTGGGGGGATCTTGCTGATCAGCACTCTGCTTGTCAAGCCTCCTCTTAAGCAGGGCAAATAGATCACCGATCATAGGACTACTATCCAGATATGTGTGGACCCTGAAGAATGAAAAGCAGAATGATCAAAGCAACTCTCCTCCACAAGCAGCTAGGAAGGAGACAGGGCCAATGAGATGCAATCAGCAATGTTTTCCCACTACCCACAAACACCACGTGAATAGGCAGGAGAAATATGGCATGTGGTGTCACAGGATGAAGAAAGAACTGAATTTTGGGTTGTGAGAAGAAAGGGCTGAGAATGTCTTTATCAAATACCAACTGTGAAGGAGAAGGGATCAGAAGAACATTTGGTTGGCTCAAATGGGTGCCACTTTTGCCCTATCCCCCTTCTGTGACACTATGTTTCCCCTGCAAGCCCCATCACCTTGTGTTCCTTCTCTCTGGTTGTACTAGTGCAGTCATGAAGGCTCCTAATTCACAGAGTTGCTGACACTCTTTAACCTGTATGCTAGATAATACTTAAGAGACAGTATTCCCCTTGAACATAACTTCCATAATGCCCTTGGCTCAGGGCAATCCAAGGAATAGTAAACCCCTCATGTACAGCAGACGAGGGCCATATCCAATGGGGCCCAAGGCCCCAGATTTTGTAGCCATGCCCTCAAATTCCCTGGACCACCAGTAACATAGTGAGCCAGATGGAGTGGCTCCATGGGCTGGATCTAGTCCATAGGCCATGTGTATGAATCCCTGTTATAATGGCTTCTTTTTGCCTTTTGATCTCAATCATTTTAATTTTTAAAATTAAACATACATACACAGACACATGCACACACACATACATGGGTTTACCTAGCTAGTTTTTTCCTTTCTTTTTCCTCTTCCTCTTCTTTTTGTGCAGATGTCAAACTCTCAGCATCGGCAAGATTGTCCACCGCAATGGCCAAAAATACATTCAGGAGGATATCTGTTTGCATATTTTCATAACGAAAATGGACTTTGAAAACTGTAGAAAACATTGTCCTGATTACCTAAAATGCCACAGCAAGCTGCAATCAGATCACTTTTTCTGAACTGCCACACACAGACGAGAGTTTGTTTAGCACACATGCTCTTAGGCAAAGTAATGCGATGGCAGCATACTGGGCTTCCAAAATGTTCAGATCTGAGCAAGTTAGGTATTTAAATCCACAGTGAAGCACTTAGTAAAAGTGGCCTGTGAGTGAAAATATCTGAGTATCCATAAATTGCCCAGAAAATAATGGGAACTGCAAGTATTTGCACAGTTGATAAATCAGGCCAGTTTTAAGTGCCTAAGTATATGCACTCAAGAACCTTATAACTTTAGGCACTTGGGTTTTCAAATTTTAGCCTATGTGTTTGAATTGAACAACCTCATTACAGGTATCCCCAGAGGCTGGACTGGGCATATTTGACATTGCATATAACATTGTCATTAGCAGTGTCATTGTCACTTGGTCTAAGTGGAACAAGGAGAAATTCATTAGAGCTGAGTGCTCAAGGGATTGGTTGCCATCTCTGCCAACACCCAGCACAGGTCCATGCATATATGGCATTTGGTGTAAACCAACAGCACTATAACAGCCTGAAGGGGCTGAATGGAAAAGCCAAAAAAGCTCTACCCCTTTCCATTGTTCCTAGGTTGCCCATGATTCAGACAACCTTGCTCTACAGAATGGAATTTTAGCTTCTTTTATTAATTTCCTGGGTGCAGGTCACAGAATCATAGTCAGAGAAGCAGGGCTGAAAGAGTCCTTTTGGAAGCATAATCCTTTTTAACTGAAGGGCAGTTAAAAGCCTAAGCTATCAAAATAGAGATCCCTTCCCTGGATTGCCACCATGCTCTGGGGTCCAAAGCCCACGATGCAACCTTCTAAAGCCAGCTGGTGTGTAGAGGTGACTATCCTCTTCATTGTTCATGAGCGACCAGAATTGGAATCTTCTTCTAGACTGCCAGGCAAGCTGTCTCCCATAGCCTTTAGAGAGGTGGGATTGCATTTTTTAGAGAGGGCAGCAGAGGGCAACAGAGGGGTCAGATACCAGGGTTTGAAAGACCTACATTATAGGGAAAGTTCAAAGAAGCTGACCTGAGACTAAGCATCAGCTTACAAAATATTCTATAGCTGCTGAAGGGGCCATCCATTAGCAGAACATAAAGTAAACATGAAGGAGCTAGGAGAAAATAGGGAACTGGAATGAACCATAGCTCTACTTCACACATGCCTATGTGAAATAACATACAGGCAGAGCCCCACCAAGCAATGCACTGAATACCTAGTGGAATTCACTCAGTGCCCTCCCTTTCTGAAGTCTGCATGTTTAGCTCCAGCTCAGGCACAAAGGAACAGGGCAAGCAGTTTTTTTATATGTGAGACAAATTAGCTTTAGCAGAAGAAAGAGGATAATATTAGTTTATTATGAATTAATATAGGATCTTGCATCAATCTAATTTGTAAAATATATGTAAGTTCTCTAGCATTTGTATATGGTATACTGTAAATTACATGCATCTTTGTTCCACCCACAGAACAAATTATAACATATGGAATAAGTTACTGCAAAGTCAATAAAAACACAAAAGTACAATGTAAGTACACCTGGTTGCTACATGTTAATTTCTGAGCAGCATGGGGATAAAGGGTCTGTTGAAAAGAGGATGATGGAATAAAGGCAAAGCAAAAGTGTAGCTGGCATGTTTTTTGCTAGCTTGGCCTTATCTTGCTGTTATGGTTTTTTGTGTTTTTTTAAAGTCTTAACATCAGCTAATATTAATTAGACAGGTTTGATTTTTAGCTGTGAGAAGCCAAAATTCAGACCCAGCTAAATTGCTAAGTCAAGAATTGTGAAATTCATCTTCTGCTGACATAACAATGTAGTTAAAGGTGGTTTTAAATTTAGTTCTACTTGGAGTAAAGGTAGCATCAAAGGATACAGTTTCCACAGATGAAGAGGATGATGAAGTAAATACAGACCAACATTCCCGGAAAAGAGGGGCCGCCATAAGCCATGATCCCATCATACATCACTGAATTCCAGTCCTCCCCAGTCAGGATCTAAGTGATACATTCCCACCAATAAAGGACACAGCGTTAGACCACACAGCAAATTTGAAAACCCCATTTTAACAAAGATACACCAACTTATCCCCTAGAAACTCCCCAAGATACTCTGAGACAACGAAGAGAATGAGAGGACCTGTGCTGTAGCTGTTCAGATGCCACAGTGATTCCCCAGAAGCCATGCAGATAGATATCCTATCCAGTTCTGCTTATGTTTCACAGCTACTGGCATATTGTTTCCCATAAGTACCTATTTGCATCTGCTGAACTAAGAGAAATAGAATAGAGCATGCTACCACACATAGGCGATGCTTAGGGAGGCCAAGGGGGTGGGGCACATACTCTGCCCCCCCCCGAGATTGGCCCTCGCTGGTTGGGGAGTGGGGGTGCTGTGCAAAGTGCCAGCCAATGCTCCCCCTGAGATCGTGGGGGCGCTGAGAGAAGCGCCAGTGGCACATCTGGGTTTGCCACAAGCACATCCGCTGGAGGTGGCAATTGGCTGCTGGGAGACTCCTCCCTGGTTGGCAATCGTCCACTGGTGCTTCCCAGTTTCAGGAGGCACCAGTCATCCATGCTACCACATCACATTAGGTATACCTTTGTATAGCAGACTTCCACTCACCTTGTACTTGAGCTAACAATATTATTATTCCTATGTGAACACTAACAAGACTTTACTCAGCATTCAGGTGTTCAAGAGCCATTCGGGTGTTTTTGATTCTTCAGTACCTCCAAGCCCAGCTTCACTTTGTTAGTTAAGAGCACTAATGTTGTGCCACCCTGCGGGTGTCTACACATTCATTAATGCACTTTTGCTACTGCGTGTTAACTTTAGTATCTCTAATATGAAGTATTACATAAAGATGTATTAGGCTGCCCTAATGCACAGTAGCACAAGTGAATGTCATTTTAGTGAAGCTTAATGTGCAGTAGACTAATATTAGTAGACAGTGTATTAGCACTGTTTTTGATGTGATGCTTTAATACACAATAGAATAGGCTACTGTGCATTAAAGCACACATGTAAACATGGCCTCTGTGATTTAATCAGCTTCAGGATGGAGGTGCTGGTCTGAGATATGGCCAGTGCTCATTCTCTGGTTCTACCCAGCTTGGTCCAGATTGCTTCTTCTATGTTGGAATGCAGCTCAGCTCCTAATTTTGAATACCATCTTAGTGATTGCAGAGATTTCTGTTATTGGTCTCTAACTGTAGCAGTCTACTTCAATCTCTAGCTTCAAGCATCCTAGCATGCACTGGAAAGATTGTCCACAATGGGAAGCAGACACAAGCATGGATTTTTCTGCCAAGCCAGAAGTATTGTGACCTTTACCTGAAATACAGTGAGGAGAGACTGGGGGAAGTTGTCAAATGTGCTCCTCCTGGTTTGCATCTCATCGAAGTTAAACTTGCCCCCAAAGAGCTGCATTCCCAGGAGTGAGAAGATGATGATGAAGAGGAACAAAAGCAGCAACAAGGAGGCGATGGAGCGGACAGAGTTCAGCAATGAAGCTACGAGGTTACTCAGGGAGTTCCAATACCTAGGGAGTTAAAGGGAGTCTGTTATGATTCCTTTATCCAGGGCAGGTGCTTATGGACTGCATCAGATACAACTACAGGCTGCTTTCTGAATATAAACAAGCATTTCCAAACACCCTGTTAAGAAGTGAATCATTGATGTGCTTCCCTAAGATAATGAGACCTACTGCAGTTAATGAGTAATTTTACTACCACACATGTACAGACACAATTCCCTCCACCCCCTCCTGCCACACACACACCCAGAAGATTACTGCAGCACTCTCCATAGAAGGTGCTGAAAATCTGTTATCAATATACAGTGATTAGTTCTTGCTGCTTCAGTGAGTTACATTCTAACCAACCTCATTACAACATACACAGCTGGTACAGCAGCCAGAATACCCCACTCCAGAGAATGGCCTTGTAATAGCTAACAAGAACAGATGGGGAAACAGTTTGGATGCAGATTTAAACTTGCTCACAATATGGGGGAGGGTGTATGTGTGTGTGCATACATGTATTTGTGTGTAGCTGTGTACATGTGCTCAATCTTGGACAGAGGCAGCTGAGTTTCTTGATATTTGGAAGACTGAGGAAAGCAACAGGACCTTCCCCTCCAATTACACCAGTTTTACATGGGCATCATGGAAACAGCCCTGATTATAATAGGCCCCTAGTCCCTTTGCCTTTTGCTTGTGCGAAGTGTACTGTTTTCCAAACTTATTATACAGTATTTCAAACTTGCTACATGCTCAAATTAAAGCTGGAGCTATCGAGCTGTTACACATTTTCAAGCACTAATTTTATAGCTGTTGGCTCTCCTTATAGCAGGATAGTCATTTTTGCCATGTGATAATTATTTGGCATATGTGGCTGGTTTAAATTTATTGCATGATTAACCAGTTAATTGCATAATATATGAAACATATAGCAAGGGCCACAGAACATCTTTAAAGGCTAACAGCCAGGTCTAGCCAGACAGCTGACTAAGACATCTCTCATATACCATGGAACCTAGACAGCCAATGGATCACACCAATAAAAAAATTAAGAGACATTTTTAAGAAAACTTCTGCGACCACAGCTGCCTTTGACATTATGAAAGTAAAGCCCATTGACAGCAATTACTGAATGAAGAATAAACTGCTTGTGAAAATCAACATCCCAAATCCTTTTGCAGCTATTAAAAAAAATTCTAGTGTGAAAAAGATAATACTGCCACCCCCAAATTTATTCATCAGGGTGTTAGGATCACACTGATCAGCAGTGGGGAAGTTGAATGGAGCATTCATTTCTACATGCATCCCATTCAGGGGAGCCGACTGGGGCACACAGGATGCATCTACACATGATGCTATGATGCTGTAGCAATTCACTACAGCAATGTAGCATCAGTGGGAAAAAAACTGTGATGCTGCAGCTACTTCACCATAACAACAAGCTCCCTCATTACAGCCTGCTGCTATAGCGATGTAGCGGCTAAAAATAACCATGCACTGTCAGCATAGCACAGCATGGGCTATTACTGTGCCATCATTTAGTACTTCCTTTTGGACAAACTTGCTACATGCTCAAATGACAGTGCAGTAATAATGAAATCATAGGGGCATGTGTAGGGACACATGTAGACGTGCCCATATTGTACCAAAGGATATAAAAAGACTATAGCCCTATTTTGCTTTCCTTCAATCTCTATCTGGGGAGGGTAGGAGGCATCAGCTGCTCTACATCTTCTCCTTTGAGGGAATCCATTCCTCTTGCATAAAAATCCAGGCCCAGAGGTGCACTCAGCTCTCTGCGAGTAGCCTGGAGCACTCTCTAAGCACGGTCACTTTGTGCGTCCCTTGGATAAGCTTTCACTTTGAAGTTCCCTGCCTCGGATGGCAAGGCAGAACATTCCTACTTTGCTGGAATGTTAATTGGGAGAACACACAAAGAAATATCGTGTATCAGAATAGCCTTCTGCTTTCCTACAGCTTTAAGGCATTGAGGAAACTTGGAGCCATGTAAATGCCTTAGTACCTAGATGAAAGACTCAGTGGTTAGGGCAGGAGGTAGTGATTTGGGAGCACAGAGTTTAATTTCATGCTCTGCCACAGACTCTTCCTGTGCCACTGGGGAACTCACTCATGGGAGTTATATGACTAAATACCTCTGTGGGTCTGACCCTCTCTGTGTGCCCTGGCTCCTCACCTGTAAAATGGGCATAACAGCACTTCTCTACCTCGCTCACAGGGATGGTGTGGGGATAAATTCACCTAGAAGACACTAACACAGAAGTTCTTCCAAAACCCATCCAACATTTATTTCAAAACAAAATCTGATCAAAGCCAATTTTTAACTATACATTAATTAAGGGAGAAGAACCCATAGCTGTTTGTATTCTATAATATCTATAATTTAATATTTTCCATATATGATCATTAATGGGGAATTTACCCTCATGTAAATTGAGCACAGAGCCTAGGTACCATTCAAGTCCCAGGACACTGCTTTAAATGAGGTTTAAGTGGGATTCAAATGAGTCATGGGTCTTGTGCTGGGCACAGGAATAATTTTCATCTTATAGAAATATGGACCACCTGCATTAATATAACAAATGCACAGCAGAATCAGAGCCGGCCTTAAGGGCAGGCAGTGTGGGCAACTGCCCAGGATGCTGTGGTCTGGGGGGCACTACACATGGGCACTACACATACCCTGCCCCATCACTCATGAGGGGCAGGAGCTGTGGGAGACTTCAGTGGCAACTAATCTGGAGCTGATTGGAGCTGACCAGCCAGGACAGTCAGATAACAAGCCCTTGGGTGTCAGCAGCAGCAGTGGCGGGTGCTGCTCGGTAGTATGACAGGCTCAGAGGAGGGTAGGGTGGGCTGGGCCAAGGGCAAGGTGGCCAGCAAGAAGGCGGTGTGGCTGGGCAGCACCAGAGTGTGTGCCATGGACTCTGATCTTACTGAACTGCTGGGGTTGGAGGCTGAGTTGTAGCCCCACTCCAGTCACTGCCAGCACTTCTTAGGGCAAGAATGAAGGTGAGAGTGGGGGCGAGGGCAAGGGCAGCCAGGAAGTAGTGCCGGGTTTCCTTTCCAGGCAGCCTTGCCTGCTGCCCACCTGCCTGCCCTTCCTGTTTCCTTGCTTTAAGCTCCCACTGCTCCCTGTCCCTGCCACCTGGCACCAGACCAGCATCTCAGGTGTGTGGACAAGCACTTCCCTGAAGGGTCCTCTGTCATCCACAGCTGCTGAGGCACATGTGCTCATCACCTGCCCCCCACACCCCATACTTCTCATACATACAAACACTGCCCTCCCCGCCCCCAAACACACAGCACTGGTGACTCAAGTGGCATGCCAGAGGGATGTCAAAATACAAGATTGCCTGGGGTGCCATTTTCCCTAAGGCTGGCTCTGACCAGAATCACACAGGCTAGAGACAGACATTCAAAAAGCCTGAGCCTGAATTGATTCAGTTTTTGCAGGTTAGTCTAATCTGACTAGGCTAAATCACTTTGTAACTGCACAGACATCCCCTCTGGAGTGAAAAAAATGCTGGCACATGCCTGCAGTGGCTGAGGCTAGAAGCCAGGGGAAGGTTGGGGGTGCTACAGCAGTCCTCCTTTCCCTTGCACTGTGCTGAGCTGAGGGGGGCATAGCCAGGCCCTGGAACAACTTAGGGAGGGTTCTCCCCCCTCCTTGATAGAGCATTTATCAGCTGTGTTATCAGCAATTAGCACCCCATCAGAAAACAAAGTCTTGCATGCCATTATTTCAAGCTCTTCTTAAACAGCCTTTTCCAAAGGAAGGAATGCAGGGACATTACCAGCTGGGATGTTTATTAGCTCTAAAAAACCCTAAATGGACACTTTTCTATTGGTCTTACACAGCATTAGCTAGCATACTATATGCTGGCTAGGTCCATGCTGTGGGAGAGCGGAGGGACGGATCTCTAAGCAGCAAGTCATGGTGGTGGTGCCGGGTGGAGTATGGGGAAGCCAACAGACCTTGCTGTGCCTGCTAGTCTCTGCTGGAGCTCCAGCCAGGGAGCAGAGAGGAGGGGGCAGCTTGCTGTGGAGCAGAGAGCCCCACCCAACCCAGATAGCATGCCGAGATGCTGGGGGAGTCTGGTTTATCTTAAACCAGCAAGGAAGGTGTCTGGGACAGATATTGCATAAACCAGTTTGAGCCAAATCAGTAAAGTCTGATACTATATTCAGCCAGGGTTAGCTCAAACCAGTTTCAGCCATTTTCAAACTGTTTTATGTGCCCCGAATGTCTGTTCTGTTACAGGTTTAAACCACTTTCTGATTATTTAAACCAGTTTGTGTGTAATGTCTGTCCCTAGCCAGAGAGAGGGGCATTAATCAAGTGCTCTAAGAAAACAGGGCCAAAGGAGGTGCTTTCCCATCTTCATGGCATCCTGCGTTACTACACACTAACATGACTTACTACCTCTCATTTTCTTCACGGGAGAGAGAAATATTAAAGGGACCTTGTCCCTTTGCAAAAGGTAGTGGATAGGGAGGTCATTATTTCCTATGAAGTTCAACAACTAGCTCATCTGAAGAAGCTGAGCATCAGACAGAAATGCTGCGTTTGCCCACAGCACAGCTGCAGCTCTTACAGAAGGCTTGCATGCTGCAATTAAAAGGTGAGCAATGCAAAACTATGGACATAAGAGTAATCTTACTGAAACTGAGGGCTCCATGTCACTAAACCGCATCACTGGCTGTGTAACATAAGCGTGTATTGTGTTTACATTTACACTCACAGCACAGCACATGCTTTCACACTTTGGGAGGCAGGAAAAATGAAATAGTAAGGAGGACAAATTCGTCCCTGATTTAATTCCATTCATTTCAGTGGAGAATGGATTTATTTGGTCTAGACAAGGGATTTATTTGGTCCAGTTCTGAGTCCTTCAGTTTCAGCCAGCATGCAATTCTTCCAGGCTCCAATATAGCAAACCCTTAAAAACACGCATGTAAATGTAGGCATGTGACTAGTCTTCAGGGATTGGCAGACATTAATGGTGCAATGGGATCTGTTTTCCAGTCCCAACAATTGTGCTTCCTGCCATGCCACACATGCATGGCAGGAAATGCAATTGTAGGTATTGGGGATCAGATCTCTATCCCGCCACTGCCAGCAGCGAGCCTGGGGACAGGTTTGCAAGTGCTGGATGTTGAAGAGTCATTTGACTACTCCCTCCCATCAGCTGCAAACCTATGGGCACTCCCATGGGACCCTGGGAGAGGGGAGCATTTCCCCAACCTGGGGTTGGATGTCTAGAAACTGTGCATGCAGCCCAACACATTAATCACAATTTAAATGTAATGTGTGACAGGGGCCTCAAACCCCAGCCGAAAGTTGCACCCATGCTTAAACAATTTGCTGAATTGGGGCCCATCTACATGGGCTTTTATATACTCCACATTTTGTTTTTAATTCTTAGAAACATTTTGGTACCCCAGATTCAGATTCTTATGTAACAGCAGAACATTAAAGAAATGAATTGAGATGACTGGGTGCTGCCTTATCTGTTCTGCACTGGGGATTTAAAAACAAGAATGACACTATTAGAAAAGTAAATCAGACAATCAGAGAAAATAGTTTCAATATTAAGGATTTATTCTGATGAAGTGAAGTGGTCAAGTTTAGGTTTTAACAAGCATCACTGACAGAGTGATTAGAACATCTCACTCCATCTCCAGGAGCATGAAGTTGAGTCTTGTGATCAGATTTGAGCCATAGGCCAGCCCTGGTCAACCCAGCTGTAAATGGGTACCTGCTCATACAAACTACAGAATCAAAGGCGGTCAGATACCTGTTATGTCGCTCATGTGCTGTCAGCTACAGAATCTAGCATGCCTTAACTATGATAGTCGATGGGCTGCTAGGCTAGGGGGAACTTTGACCTTAGCTCTCAGCTAATGCACGCCAGTTAAGCCTTAACTCACCCTTTATCATTGTAGCTGATTGCGGACTTTAAAACCTCAGGGCCAAAGCTATCCCTAGAATTTCTCTAGTGAGTTTGCTGGATTTAACCCAGGAATGAATTTGGCCAAGACAGTGCAAGGCCATATTATTATATATTTTAAACACAAGCTTTCATGGGTCATTTTCTACCTTCTATCAGCACACAGCAAGTAAAAATGACATCACAATCCTTTGCATGCATGTGAAATCACAAATGGGGCTGTAAAGGAGAAACCATTATTGCTTTCTTCACCTTTTGAACTTAGAAATTAATCATGTTAGTTTGTACTTCTACACCATCTATTGCCCAAAGATCTCAAAAAACTTTAGGCATTAATGAACTAAACCTTGCAAAAGCCTGTGAAGTAAATCACTATCGTTCTCTCCATTTTTCAAATTAAGGAGGAGAGAAGTAAAGTGGTTGTCCAAGATAAGACAGAATCAATGGCAGAGCTCAACTAGAACCCAGGAATCCTAATGGCTGGTAATATGGTTTTGCCTCAAAGCTATCTTTCCCTCCGTTAGTTATCCTCTACTACTATTTTCTGCGATACTTTCAGTTCTATATGATATGGGGGATATTGTGTAAAATGCAGTGCTATGTGGAGGTACCTGAACTAGTGCTAAACAAGCTAACATGAGGAACAGCTGCACCTAGCCATGTCAGCATGAGGCCTGGTATAGATTAATTTATCTAGCTGAGAAGCAGGTTAATGTAGCTATACTGCCTTCCCTACTCAACCTACCTTTCTAAATCCAGTTTGGATATTTCTGTCTTACATATCATTATGCTTTGTAGACATATCCCGAAGACACAACAGAGCTTAAAAAGGTGGAAGCAGATGCCAGGCTTACTACAGTAGGGTTTCCATGACTGATCAACCAGCATAGAAACTGTACAGAAGGTAAGTACAAGAGACCCCCCTCAACTAATTTGCTCAAAAGCTGTCCGTGAACACTCAGGGGGAGTAATTACTTTTAAAATTTGAATCTAAGTTTATTGTTTGGAGTAAATGGATTTCTCTTTAATTTATACAAAGGAATAAATACAAGGATATATAGAAATATAGAATGGCTAATGAAAACATCTGGCATCTCTTAGCTCAGAAATATTTTCTGCACAGCACTGTAAAAATTAAGGAGAAAAAATAGATTATTCTGGCTGCTTTCTTAATTTACATCATGAACTAATTCTGCGGAGTATTTATAATCTCAGAAGCAACGTTTGCTCTTGAAATTCGACCACTGGTTTCTACAACTATATGATATTCATTTGTTTTAATTTGTTTCTATTATATTACAGAGATGCATTATAGCTTTTTATACACATGCATCTCTCTGACTCACTCACAGTTTGTTTATGCTTGTTACCTATCATGGGAAATCAACATAAATATATGAAGATTAGGTTGTCGATGATACACCCTTGCTGTCACATCTTAGATGATTTGTGTCTCTTTTTTATCCTCTTGATTATCGCTATTTCCACCTTCAATATATGCCTGCATGTTGGTGTTTGTGAATATATATTTGACATAAAACATTACACTGTCATCTTTCATACTCTTCTGACCTTTCTAGGATTCTATCTTTTTTATTATCATTCCATTTATGTGGCTTATTCCACCCATGTTCATAATGTCAATGACACTAAATCATCATTGTGTTTAGAACTGAGTGAGTAATGGGAATATTTACAGTTTTACAAGAAAGAGCACCAGAAGCAACATTTAAGTTCAAATGCTAAAATATTTCCCCCATAGCTAGAGCTTAAGTGGGGTTTAAGAAGTGCATAGGTCCTGTGCCCTCTACACTTGAAAAAAAAATCTTGAAGAAACTAATAAATAATTGAAACCAAAAATAAACCCAAGAATATCATAATCTAGCAAATACTGTAGGAACGGAAAAGGAGAGAAAATCCAATTACTGTAATAACTTATTAATTATTACTTGGCTTTAATTGTGGTTTACCTATAATTCAGGACAGATACTTAAAATGACAAATTCTTCCATGTGACTTAGTTTCATAGTTAGTAGGGTCGGAAGGGACCTGAGCAGATCATCAAGTCTGACCCCCTGCCATAGCAGGAAAAAGTACTGGGGTCAAACGACCCCAGCAAAGTGATTGTCTAGCCTCCTCTTAAACACCCCCAGGGTAGGAGCCAGCACCACTTCGCTTAGAAGTTGGTTCTAGATCCTAGCCGCCCTGACAGTGAAGTAGCGCCTTGTTAAATATGTTAGCTTTGTCATCTGGTGTGATGACCAGATTTCCTAGTGTGTCTTGCAGGGGCCCCATGTTACCTGGTACCTTCTTTTTGCCCCCTATGTATTTAAAAAAGGACTTCTTGTTGTCCTTGATCCGCGAAGCTAGTCCCAGTTCCATCTCCGCCTTGGCCTTCCTGACTGCCCCCCTGCATCTCCGAGCAACTGCAGTATAATCCTTCCTGGTGATGGCCCCTCCCTTCCATTGGGTGTGCACCTCCCTTTTAGCTAGGAGACATTCCTGGATGCTTCTGGTGAGCCATGGGGGCTTTTGTGCCCTCCTGCTCCCTTTGATCCATGTTGGGATTACCTCCCTTTGGGCTTGGAGGATTGTCTCCTTGATGTTTTAGTTCTGTCGAAGGGTAGAGTTAGGGTGTAATCAGTCTTTCTGAGAAGTCCCTAGGCTAAATCTCTATCATTTTAGGGTTTGGGAATATTTCAATGTTTCCTCCTGATTTCCTGATCAATGTTTTCTCAAGCTCCCTTCAACATTCACTGGATTTCTAGGTAGAATATTCTATGTCTTTTTTCTCAGAGAATTTTCCTTCTGGTTTTGTACACTTTTCTCTGGTTCTGAATAAGATAAGTCCTGAAAAAAATGCAAACGTAACTTTTTCTACTATGTTAAATCATTTGCCTAATATCTGCTTGTGCAATGACCTCCCTAAGGCTTTTTAACTCAAGTCTGAAATATACACCTTCTTTAGAAACTGGGTCTGGGGGTTACTGAGCCATATCTTAGGTATGTTCATCACCCTTTGCCTTCAGTCCCAGAAATCCAGGAAAAAAATACTGCCAGACTAATGCTCTTCACTCCTCCTAAGAGGTCAAAGAGTTTTTGTTTTGGCTGGCTATTTGCTGTTCTATATTCACTCCTTTACACTGACCACCTTATTTTCTAATAGATACAGCCTTGCCTTGGCCAATGTCTGCTTCTGTAAACCTGTTTTCAGTTCTGTCGTCTGACTGTGAAAGCCATCCATCCTGGCAGTAAGTAAGGCTTTTTATGGTACCCTGGGGTGCCTTCAGATTGTTTGAAGGGTGCTGCAATGTTAGCACTGTTAGGGGTACAAAAATGATTCACAAGGTGAAGCCAGAGATTTCAATTAGGAATTCATAGTTTTAACAATATTCTGACCTGTTTTGGTCTTTCTGAGTTATTTGAAACAAAAGAATTATTCTATTAGTTTTCTGTAGTCAAGAAACAAGTCAAAACTAAGAATTAGTAATTTCTGAGGGATGCCTTGAGTCTAAAGAGGAGTGCCTTGAGTTAAGAATCACTGCTGTAGAAGCTTAAAGTATAACTCTTGTATTAAACCAGCATCTAAGTCAGTTGTTTTTGTTTGTAGCACAGTTCAGCCATCTTGATTATATTCCAGATCTGGTCTTGTTTTTTGTGCTCTGTGTCTTTTATCTTAGATTTCACAGATATTTCCTTCTCGGAGTTTAAGACAATTATAGGGACATTTTCATAGCTGATTTCAGCAGCATAACTGGGGGGGATGAAGCAGCCTTGGGTGCCAACTTGAGGGGGGTGAAAAATAGCTGGCACCAGAACTAATGGCTGACTATGTTGCTGCTGCTGCTAGCAGTCAGAACTGCCCTGTTACGCTTGTGGCTGATTTATTTCTGGGCAGCAGGGCAATCCAACCGTTTCACCCCCATACCATGTGCCCAAACCAAGCTTTTTGCAAAGCACTGACTAGATGCCCAGATGTGTGTATCCAGCCCTCTATACCCTATCAAGTGACCTCAGACATAACATGCATTACCAGAGAGTGCATTGGGAGAGGGGGAGCATGAGAACTGATTAAGTAACTAATTGCGAGAGGGGACAAAATTGTTCAATAGGAAGCCATGTGGCTTTATGGAGAGGGGGGAGAGAAAGAAGGAAAGAAAAAGGGAAGGGACTGAACCTTGAGAAGGTCTTGGCTCTCCGAAATGTGGCTTTCATTGGTGCTGGGCCCACTTCCTTTCGGTTGGGGGGGGGGTGGGCAGACAGAAGTCAGCCAAGTCCTCTGCCTTGTTGCTGCTCATGCTGATACTGATCCCTTGTTTCCTGCCCATTGTTGTGGCTGAGGCTGAGACATGTCAATTTTTTTTTAAATTGAAAGCAGCTTCCAGGCCCACTTCAGTCGCCATAAAGCAGCAGAAAATGGCACAAGGCCATTCTTTCCTTTTACTGGCCATCTTAAAAGACCCAGCCTGGCACATTTCAACCTTCCTTGTTAAGACATCAGCTACTCCTCTCATGTGCGTTACCAGACTATCACTTGGGCAGGTGCTTCTCCTGTGGTTCATGTGAGGCCAATCTGTATAGTTCCTCATTCCCACCACACAAGGGACTATTTTTCTCAGTCATGTGCCATAGGTTTATGGTGTGCATATGAGGAATAAAATCAATGTGTAAACTGGGGTCCTACATGGCCAAAGGCACTTACTGCAGAGAGCTGAGCAGAAACTAGGATTCCCTTTGAAAGATGAAATAGTTTGCATAAATAAGGTAGGAGGGTGGAAAGAATGGACCAGAAAGCACCTAGAGATAGCCCTTTTTCATAAGGCTGATCTTTGATAAAGATAAAAGTACCTTGTGATCTTAAATATTCTCAGGAGTCGGACACATCGCAACACTGAGATGCCCAGTGGTGGCATTATCTTGGTCTCCACCAGAATGGTTTCCAGGATTCCTCCACAAACAATAAAGCAGTCAAAGCGGTTGAAGAGAGACACAAAGTAGGCCTGGAGACCGAGGCTGTACATTTTCAGTAGCATCTCTGCCGTGAAAAGAGCTAGCAGCACCTTATTGGCAGTATCTCATAAAAAGAAAAAGGAATAATAAGCAAAATTTAATCAGAAGGCCACAAGCACAAACACTACCACCCATCACCAGTATAAAAAAGCTGGAGTCAAACTAAAGAGAGAGAAGAATTATATAAGTATTTAGCCAAAGAAGTGAGCCTCTAAGGCTGGGCAATTCATGCATGAAAATGTTTTGAACAGATGCCCGTTTATCAACCACAGCACTTCCCACATGCATGTATTACACAACTGCACCACCTCTGTGACAGTGACTGTATTTTCTAAAGCACAACCTCCTGTTACACTTGTCATCTTCAGATGTACAGGATATAGTATTGGCTGCTGTAATATCTCCTGATCCTTAATTCAACCTTTCAGCCACCCTCACCGCATTGAGGATTCAGCTGCTTAAATTTTAGACAAAGAGGAACTTTACAAATAATTGTTCCTTCCTTACCTGCCTTGTAACCAGAATGTATCACAAGTGCTATTCAGGTGATGACCTGGAGAAATTGAGTCCTTTAGTAACCAAGAGCAGCACATACAAATACAATGTAAGCTCCTGACATGGTGACTTTGGCAGGACCTACAGAACATGTAGCTAGTACACAGCTGGGCCCTAAGTATTCTCTGAAGACTCCTTGTGCAATCACGTATGCACTTGTATTCACTTGTCTAAAATCCTCCACAAATGAAGGATTGTATTTTTGTTTGCATTTGAAGGATGGGATTTTTACTAATACGCCACAAGACACTAATGTATCTTTTCTGTTTTCCTTCTCTGTAGGCTTGCTCATTACTGACCGATTATTTGGATAGCAAGTGGAACCACATGCTTCATCTTACCTTGGACCTCAGTGAGCCAGTTTGACTGGTGGTAGTGTTCAGAGGCGATGGTGAGAGTGTTGAGGAACACAAGGAAAATCACCAGCCAATAGAAAACAGTGGACTTGACAGCAGCTCGACACTTTCTCCTGCAGAACCGGTTCCACCGGCGCCAGTACCGGCTTGAAAAGAGAGAAAGAGAAAGTGATTAAAAATGGCAATTAGGAGGAAAATCCCTCAGTTAAACCCTTCACCTTTCATTCAGACATATCACAGATTCCCAAGTGGTGGGTGGGAGAATAGGACTTTCATGTTCATTCTGGAAGAGTGTCTCCATTGGTATTCACTTGAATTGATAGGTAGTGCAAGGAGGAGCACAACTATCTGAACAAAAAAGGTCCTAAAAAAATTTGCAATCACTCCTTCTGGCCAATAAGTCTTGGTGACAGAAGAGATGTGCTGATTATGATTATTAGGCCTATACTTCCACTAATTAGAGATTTATTTTAGCCCTTGCTTAACTGTTTCCAAAGAAACAGTTCTTTTTCTTTTATTTAAAACTGTTAATCTTATGCTGGGCCTGATTCAGTGGCCACTGAAGTCATCAGAAAGAATTTCATTTCCTGTAATGGACTGACCTCAAATCAGGGTCTAAAAGAAGTGTTGTGTGCTTCTGATGTTCAGCAAAGTCAATGGGAGTTTCATGCGTTTAGCACTTACCAGGATTGGGTCCAACATGAGCAAACAAAACTTAGGGGGATCTCAGCATCTCCGCCTTCCACCGGGAAGTAAGGATACATTTGATATTAAACAGGACCCCTTTAAAATTTGCCTTCCATGAGCGCTGATTCTGAGGGTAATTACTAACCACAGAAGATATTTAAAGCTAATTATATACCTCCTACTCTTCAAAATTTAACTTGCTTAGCAACCAGTTTCCAGGCAACACTTGCCACTGTATAATAAATCTAATAGTTTTATATAGATATAGTATATATAGACACACACACAACACTTCATGACAAAGTGGGAGGGAAACTTTCTGTGGCTACTCCTGTCTTGTTCTCTGATCAGTAACAAGTAGTGACCATGCTGTAAGTCACAGTTCTGCGTCTGATCACAATAGGATCAGATGATGCGACTCCTCCAGGATGGCTTGAGAATCTTAAAGCAAAATTTTATCATGTTCTTAAGTCTAAGTCTTTGTTAGTCGGGTAAGCTATTAGGATATTTAGTCTCTGTGGCACTGGTATTTAACTTGGTTTTGCATGTGTTACAGTAGAAGAAAACGATGTTCTTTTTAAAACATTTTGAGAAAATTATTGTAACATGTGAATGATAGTTATTTTTGACTTATCACAAGTGAATCTGTAAGGTTCAGGGAGAATTCATGACATGAATTTAATTTCCCATTTTCTTTCCATTCAAAATGTGTGAATGAATACATACATATATATGTGCTGGTTCATGCATGAGTATGCATGTGCAAGTATACATGCATGTATATATATGTATGATTTTTTATGCTCTCCTCTGTGCATACATATGTCTGCCTACATATACAGTATATATCTATTCTTGTATGCATGTCTATATTTGCACATGTCCATATCTAGTATATACACATGTGGTAATAAAATAAGACGATGCACATTTTTATTTATATCTTATATATGTTGAGGAAAACAACAGTTTTCCTGGGCCAGATAATGCCAAATCCAAGGCACTTCTTAAAGTGCTCTAATAGTAGACTTTGAATTAAAAGCCATGAGGACTGTGTTGAACACATGAGAGAAAAATTGACTGGAAACCTCTCAAGCATTTCCACATGAGCAAGTATTTAACTATGCTGGAGTCAGTTCTTCCAGTGGAAAAGTGTATATGGGCAGCCTGGGTGTGCCACATCTTTTTAAAAGCTAATAAATTAACTGAAAATCAAATATCTTGCAGAAAAGCTCCACAGGTCCTGTTACTAAAGGAAACATATTCCGGCTGTTTCTATTGAAGGGACACTGCCAAATTCAATGCAGAAATCCAGTCGCTTAAGAGACAGAACACAGCTATAAAGTGTGCTGTGGAAAATCAGTCCTTACACTCACCTTTTAGTGGGTTGAGAATCTGTACATTAGCTAACCAATCTTTTATAATTTTATGATTTAAAATGTGCATTTACCAAGGAGTCAAGGACTAACTCAATACCTCAGCAAACAGGACATTTTAAGCACCTTTCCGATCCTTGCTCCTTGTTTTCACCCTAATATTCAGAAATATGGATACATATTTTGGCTTAAAGTATATCAAATTTGTGAGTATGTCCTAGAGCAGTGGTTCTCAACCAGGGTGTCAAGACAACCCGGACTGCTGAGAGATCCTTTTAAGGGTGCTGCACAAGATTAGCGCTGTTAAGTATGCAAACACCTGTATGATTCACAAGATAAACCCAGAGATTTCAAATAGGAATCCTTAATGTCAAAAACGTTATGACCTGTTGTGGCACTTTCTGAGCTCTTTGCAACACAAGAATTGATTTCTTTTTTTATGGTCATTAAATGAGTGAAAGCTAAAAACTGGCATTTTCTGACAGGTGCCTTGAATCTAACAAGGGGCACCGTGGATCTAGGATGGTTGAGAGCCGCTGTTCTAGAGCCACTGGTGTACTGCGGTGACTGGGATGGATAGTTTGATAAAGGTCAAATGCAAAACCAGTGAGGATGGGAGAAAAACATAGAGCTGAGTTTTACTCACCTAAACTTAGATTTGGAGATCCGATGCCTGGAAAAGAATAGTTATTGTCAATGTCACAAAGCCAACTTCAAACTAGATCCTCACGAGACAAGCAATGGAAAGAAACAGGTATAAGGACAATGGATTCCCTGTGGATACCATTCTCCCCCCTAGAAAACTGGAACTCAGTCCAGGTACATGGGTTCCCCTGAATTGCGCTTTGTCATTAGTAAGATAGTGGGGTGAGAGTGGGTTCCAAGTGGTTGACAGAATCCCAAATTTTATATTATTAACAAAACTGTGCTTCTGATCTGTAAAGTGTTATTGTGATGCTATGAATCACTAGAAACCTGCCTTTAGATGTGCCCATCTGTTTTTTTCAAATGTGATCATTCTCTGTATCCTACTTTCCTATGAAATTTATGATTGAAAAATATTTATGTACACACTTTGCCTTCACCTGCCAGCTTCTACCTGGGGATCAAAAAGTAGTCTTCCAAAGTGGGCAATTCATTTTCTTTACCTTGCAGCTGAGGCACAGGATGGTTATGACCAACTTGCAAGAAATGGGGCACTTACAGTCACACTTAGCTTCTTGAAGCACTCTGATTTAAAAAGGGGCTGAGCACCTACAGTTTCTGTTGACTGAAGTGGGATTCATGAATGCTCAGCATCCCTGAAAATCAGGCCATTCTCAAGCTAGCTTTAGATTTAAGGGCATGGCTATACATCTAGAGGACTGTACTGACTAACACTAGTTACTGCTCTGCTCTGCACATGCTCTTCTTCCGTTGTAGACTTCACTTCCCCTCTACACATCATTAATGAGGTGAAGCCACACAACTGCTTCATCACTGAGGTTTGCCAGGTCCTCATCCTGCGTGCATGGGTGCGCTGAACACACGACCACACTCACATATTGGACTGTCCTTTAAGCCAATCTTACACAGTGTGGCATTAAAGTTTCCAGCTCCAGAGGAAATCCTGTTTAGTTTAATACATAAGTTGCAGGGAAGCTCATACCTAGGTGGGTAGGGTGTTGGGTTGCTTATGAAACACCTGAGATGAGACTCAATCTCATCCCACTTCTTGTGGTGGTGTTCAAGCGCCCATAGGACACATGCTGTTACCCTGAAATGATATTGTAGAAGCGCTGGGTACTGTTTTGAGGTGTAGCCTCAAAACACAGACTGGCACACATGCAGACCAGAAGTGCTATACTTCATGGCCATGCTTCCAGTAGCACAGCATTGTCCCTGTTGTGGAGAAACCTATTGCTGATACCTAATCAGCAATGGATCTGTTTTCTTATGGAGAATGAACTTGAGAAGGAGGAACATTTCCTCAGAAGATGGCTGAAATAAAGAAAAATCCTTTGTACTGAATACAGCTCTCCTGCTGTGTCGTATGCAGTCAGTCTACCAGGCTGCAGAGTGGTTAAGAATATTGGACTGCAGTCCTTGATAAAAAAATGGAAAGAGAAAATCACCTAAACATAGTAATAAATTATGCTATTGGAGACAATGTGAGCTATAAAGCTCTAAAGCTATAAAGTAGACAGGAGAGTTAGACACCTTAATAATATGATTTTTCTAAATGCTATGATTGTTTTGAAAAGCCATCTCTCCAGACCATACAGTGTTTAATGAATGTTCATCTTTAAACTAAATCTGAATTAATGAATGTACAGCAGGAGACAGAGGAGCAAGGCACAGATCAGAGATGAATGAAAAGAGGAAGAAAGCAGCAGGTGAGATAAATACATAGAAAAAGAGAAATAGAGAGGTCATTTAAAGGGTAGAGCAGGGAATAGCAAGAGAGGGGAATGGAGAAGAAAGGAGTCAAGAAGGAAGGTGAAAGAGAGGAAGTTTAAAGTCCCTGGGTGACCTCACTGGCTGAATGTGAGTGTCACTTCTGCTCCACGCTAAGGGAGCAGTGTGGCATTTAAGGAACCTTTATTTAAGCAAAACAGATGTGACAGATGTTTTAGTCATCAAGCATGTGATAATTATATCTCTGGAGCATTACGAACTGCAGCCAAGTGCCTTCACTGCTTCGACAGGCTAGCTGCTAAATTTCTTCCTGCTTCTGTTGCCTTACTGTTAAAGCAGAAGGCATTATCACATGTGCATGTGCTCTCTCTCTTTAGATATATAGATAGATCTATCTCACAGGACAGGAAAGAAGAAGGTATTTATATTTAAAGCAGAAGAAAAAAGAGTGAAATGGGAATCATGAAAACATAAATTGTACAATATAACCAATTCTGCAAACATGATATACCACGGATCAGCCAGTCTGGGATACACCTCGCCAATGACTTTGATTACAAGAACCCCTTGGCTTTTCGAACCACGGTTATACATGAGAGTGCTATTATGTCTATTTTTATTGCTGCCAGCAGACCAGATTTTGGCCCCCTGATATGGCCCTTTTGTGCTGCTCCAAAATTACACTTGCCTGAGGCTCAGGATGGACCAGATTCAGTGATGAGTTTAAGTCCTGATATCTTGTAACCCTGTTATGTTAGCAGCTTTATGAGAGCTTCCCAGTGTGACACATAGCTCTTGCTTCTACCTCTAGAAGGTCTTGAGAAATTGGATATTAGAATCATGACATTGGAACAGATAGGAAAACTTTTAGAGCATTGTAAGAGGTCTTTAGCACTCTCTCTGAGGGCTGCCCATTTGGAACTGTGATGATTAACTCACTTAACTTTACAGAAGAAAGGACACAAAAATTGTTCTCTGCTTTTTTCCCCTCTCAGTTCCTTAAAACTTTCCCAAAATATTGTTTCTACAGATAAATGGCATATATAGAGAGGATGGTAGAATTTAAAGTGTTTCTCAGCATGAGTTTCAGAATGACTCAGATAGGGTGAGATATCCCAAAATCTTCATACCCCAGGCTATCATGTATACCATATGAGAGAAACTAAATATTGTGAAACCCAGATAACTCTTATATGAAAACTATACAGAAAATAATCTATTGCACTGAGATTCAGAGAAGAGTCTCACACCAATAAAATTGTATTTATATTAGAACGGAAATCCTGGGAACACTTACTTTACAGGCGTCCAGGGTTGCAAGGTCACCCATGATACCAATCAATGTTCTCAATATACATTTGTTACCATAAAGTAACCAGACAGTTATTTGGCACCTCAGCCTTAACTGTTTTAAACAGTACAACCTCTCCAGTTCTTACCTACCTGATGACTTACAAATGCCCAGGGACAACACTAAAAGCTCTCAGCATATCAGAGACACAAATATCCACTTATTATGCCTCTAGGATACAAAGCTTTAAGGATAGGGATTATGTTCAAGGAGCTGCATTGTGTACATCTCCCAGCTTTTAATTCTCAACCTTCTGGCATGACACTGACTGTATGTTGCTATAGTGTTGATCAGTGGTGCAGTCAGTGAATGAACAAAATCTTGTGGACAACAGTTTTCCCTGACTAGTTAATACAAAGCTATCCAACTTCTGAACAGCTGGGGGCCTCATACATTGTGGACTGGAGACACAGAGGCCACATGCCATGGGGGCTGCCCCCTCAAGCCCCTGCCAAACACACAGCCCAACTCCCCGCTGCATCACATGCAAAGATCTTTTTTCTAGCCATAAATGCCGTATGGGCAGCCTGATTCCCCCCTGCCAGGCACACAGCATCCCTACCCCACCTCCCAGTGCGGCACATCATACAGGCAACCCACCTACAGCATGCAGCATGGGCAGCTTGGCTCCCTTCTTTGCCGAGCACACAGCATGTGCAACCCAGCAACATTCCCTGCTGTCCATGCAACACAGGCAACAGTGCAACCCCACCCCTAGAAGCAGGGGAAGACACCAGATGCCAGAAGACAGAGGGGGAGCCTAGAGGCTCCATCCATTGCCACAAGAGCAATGCGTAAAGAGGAAGCCAGGTGGAAGCCCAGGGACCATGTCTTAACCCCTCGTCGGCTGCATGCCACCCGTTGGATGGCTCTAGGCTAATATAATGTTCTAGTAATATTTCTTTCTTGTTTTCAGTCAGGTTTTGGAATACATGAGATTAGAGCTCACCAGTATGGATCCCATCTTAGACCTTTTATGGGACTAGCACATGCTGTAGAATAGGGCACTCTGAGAGTGCCAGTCAGTTTTAGAAATGCATCCAGCAGTAAATCTACCTTAAAAAGTCAGACTGTCTTCTGCTCTTTGATGCAGGATTGAGATTTCTATTGAAGGTACTGGACTAAATCAATTACACTCTGTACAACCCCATTACCATAGCGGAATTGCACAGGTGCATGCAATGACCGTATCTGGCCCTTTGTGGATTTCTGTATTAATTAAAAGCTTTCAGGAAAGTGGGACACAGTATTAGTAACAAGAGGACAGTTAACCTTGCTTCAAATATACATTCAGCTACTATCATGACTCTACTGTGACTTGTTGAGATTACCTGCACTTGGCAACAGCCATCCAACTTCTGATGGCAATGGGGAGCTGAAGCAGTGCCTGGAGGCTAATGCCTTTCCCCTTTATGTTTCTTTCTCTTGTAATATTGCTCTGGCTCCAGGGGAATCAAATAGCACCATAGACAGACTGATAACATTCTCAACAGAGTGGCAGGTGCTGGTCTACAGAGGTAAGAACTGGAAGAGGATCCCAATGAAAACTGAACCTGTCTTGCTGAAATCTTAATGTGGTTTGCTACTTGAAGGGTTTTATCAGGCTCGGAAACTAAGATAAAATTTTAGAATTTAATGGATAATTCCGCTTTTTCTGTGGATGGTCACAGAATTTTAAATATGAAGGTCATTTTCCTCCACAAAAGCAGCCTGCTGTCCTTTAAACACCAACTTCATGAGATGCTGGGTTCTAGCAGTGGATACTAAGGGTCAAGTCTGTCTTATAGGGAGAGTGTCACATGAAGCTGAGGCACATGGATCATGCCTGTGCACTGGACTCAAGAGTGCCTTTCTGAACGTTTGGCAGACATTTGCTAGCATAGCTCCTGATGTGGAGGGGACAGGAGGCAGAAGCAAAGGCCCTTCCCACTAGGGCTGTGTGAAGCTTTGGGTGCCAATTCGATTTGAGGAGATTCGGCCCGATTTGGTGGCCGAATCTTCAAATCCAAATTGAATCAGGGGACCAATAAAAAGGTCTGAATCAATTCAAAGCTCTCCCAATAAATTTGGAAAAGATTTGGAGAGCTTCGATGATTCAGGTAGTCCCCACCCACTGCAGCAGGGAGCTGGAGCTGGACTCGGAGCTGGTAAGTAGGGGATGGGGGAAGGGAGGCTAGAGGATGGGGGAGGGGACCATGAGGGGAAGCCTGCCTGTCTCCATGCCCTGCCTGCTCCCCTAGCCCCCCCCAACCCCTGCTCACTTCCCTAGCCCCACCCATGGCTGCTTCACCCGGCCCCAGCTCCTGGCCCTTTAAAAAAAAAGTCCCCACTTACTGGGTGCTGCCTGGCAAGGAGGGGCCAATCCCCGCTGCCCTCCACTGCCCCACGCTGCATAAGGGATGCTGTCACGAGCCCCCTGACCTC
>NW_017728931.1:34012103-34023690 GCF_001723895.1 Crocodylus porosus
TCCCCCACAAAAAACCCTGCACTCACCAGTTCCTGCAGCAGCTTCGGGGCTTTGGGGGACTCATGCAGAGCCCCTCCACAGCACGGGGCAGTGGGAATCGCTCCCCTGTGGGCAGAAACTGGTGAGTGCAGGTTTCTTTTGTTTTTTATTTTCTTAAAGGGCCAGAGCTGGGGTGGGTGGGGCAGCCATTACCAGAGCTGGGAGAGCGGGCGAGGAATGAGGCCTGTGTGATTTGGAGATCTGGCTGATTCGGCAGCAGCCAAATCACCAAATTGATTCAGAACAGTGATTCAAATCACCAAATCGAATCACTGTCCCCTGAATTGGCTGAATCCGAATCTGAAGCAAATACTAGCTGTTTTGCACAGGCCTACTTCCCACATCTTATTTGCTTGTCAAATCTGAAACAGCAGGAGAAGCAACAAAGGGCAAACTTGAAAATGACTGTCTCTTCCTGCTTCTCCACAGATTCCTATGGTGACTGTTCCAAGCGACACACAGGAATATTTCTGCCAGTCAGAAAAGCACAAGAAAAGTGCCAAGGGAAATACACTGACAGATCAACTACAGCAAAGCATTTTCATTATCTCTTCCTTTGCTTTCACATGCTTCAACCTTCTACTATGGCCTCATGGAATGAGTGTCAGCCAGGATTGTGCTATAGATAATCCACTCACAGAAACACAAACATTTTGCAGAACTGCAGGTGTAGCTGCCCAAGCTGGAGGGCTGTATTTCTTTCAGTCTAATTTTCTGAGCCCAAAAGGTTAATATTATTTTAGGGTTACTTCCTGACCTCATTAATTGGAGACTTGAAATGCTGTAAGAACATGGGGTCTGAATTAAAATGATCTCTATAGGGATACATACATTTTCCTAATAAAAATGCGGCATTTCGTAACAGTGAGAAATTACCTTTAGGAAGTCTTGGAACTAAGACTGTCCTATAAACAGAAACCAAATTCTCATAAGAGAGGGCTTAGATTATTGTTTATTTGCTGTAGAGAATAATGAGAAACGAATTTCATCATGCCTTGTTGTAATAGGTTAGCCAAAACTGTGATGGGTAGAGGTATGTTTAGGGTTGCCACTTCCAAATGTTGTCCTTCACAATAAGACTGTTGTGTTTTCATTACAATGCAGATGTCATTACAATTCAAGGTAATATCATGACACTGATGATTTTGTGTTAGCCCTGCAGAAGTTTTGAGATGCTTTTTAATCTTTTAGAACCCTAGACAGACCTGTCAACTTTAGGCTTGTCCCTAAAATCTGATGGGGATAACAATCAATCTGGCCATCCTGAGCCAAACCCATACCTAATATAATTCCACTGATGCCAGTGACATTATGCCAAAGAGGAATTTACCCCTGGTTTTTGTTTGATTGGTTTTGGTTTGATAAACTGGATTTGATGCACAATAAATATAGAAGCCCATGCTGAACTCTTTGTGAAGCTTTTGTTGGCTCCAAGGTTGCCATCACTCTAAACAGTACAGTAAACAAAGGTACTTGCCTTGAGGTTAGATACCATGAATATGAAGACTTCTTTGGAGGGTGATTCTGCAATACAGAATTGCTTGCACTTGAGAGGCGGTCTCCTGATCTAGCACAGAACATGTCTCCATGACTTCAAGCAAGCCTGTCAGGAGAGCTCTCCATTTGCAAAAGAAATGCTTGGAATGGGCTTTGCAAGCAGCTATTTCTATCATTCACAGATCAAGCTTGTCAAGGTTCTACAGCTTTGTATAAGAACAAAAAGATCAGCCAGGAATTCTAAGTCATCCTTAACAAAACTGCTTTACCTTTCAATCTTTCCTGGGCCTTTTTTTCCTCCTGTCACTAGTAAATTCTGATGCTGAGGGAAACGTCACACCACAACAGGGTTAAATGCCCTTCAGCCTGTTGCTACTAGGAAAAAAAATCACCTTTGACTTGAAATCTCCCTGTTCCTCCTGCCACAGCCAGTCACAGTTTGCCTAATATGATCTCTGTCCTATGGGTAAAAAATATGCTTGTAACAAGACAACAGAGATGCATGGTTGCTGAGAGACTACAATGGACGTGTGGAAATGAAGTTGTGTCTAAAATATGGTATTAAACTCAAAGTAATGAAAACCTCAGCTAACTCTTTCACTTGTAAATACAAAATTCACTGGAAAGAGGAATTCATGAGGTGTCACTCAAAAGCATAGCTTTGATCCTCTAGGCTAGGGACAGACATTCAAAAAACTTGAATTGATTCATTTTTTGCAGGTTAGTGAAACCTGGCTAGGTAGAACTGGTTTGAAACCAGACAGACATTCTCTCTGGACTAAGGAAATTCAGGCACATGCCTGCAGTGAATCAGGCTTGAAGCCGGGGGGTGCTAGAACATCCCTCCCTTCCCTTCTGCAGGGAGTTGTGCTGAAGGGGCGGTGGCCAGGCCCCAGTAGGACTCTCTCATTAGGGAGGTCTGCCTACAGGGTCCCAGGCTTTTCCCCTCTGGCTGCTCAAGGGATGGGAGTGTAGCCAGCCCCCAACCCTGGGCTAGCACTTTGAGGCAAGGTGGGGGGTGGAAAGGGGGTGCAGTGCATGCATCTGTTGATGATACAGAGCTTTTCAATCTCTCTCCCTGCTTCTTAATGCTGTCTGCAGCAAACTGATGGGCAAGCAAGCCAGCTGGGGGCTGATAGAGATAAGAGTCTTTATCACGCAATTAGTAAAACAATGGCCTCTCTCCATTACTTCAAACTACTTAAATAGCTGACCAGCTCACCTGTCGATTAGCTCCAAACAGCCCTAAGCAGTCACTGTTCTGTCCGCCTGCCCCAGTGAAATTGGAGAGAGAGACACACACAGACACCTCTTGGCATTAGTTAGCATACCACATGCCGAGGGTCCGTAGGGCTGGGGTCCATGGTGTGGGAGAAGGGAGAGGGGGTAGGGCTGGGGAAGCCAGGTAGACCCTGCTGTGTTTGCAGTCTCTGCTGGAGCCCTACACAGCATACCACAGGCTGGCTATGTTCCATGCTGTGGCAGAGAGGAGGAAGGGATCCCTGCTTAAGCAGTGAGTGGTGAGGGGAAGCGGGGCATGGAGAAGCCAGCAGACCTTGCTGTGCCTGCAAGTCTGCCGGAGCTCTGGCCAGGGAGCAGAGGGGAGGGGCCAGCATTGCAGTGGAGCAGAGACCCCCACCCAGTCCAGAGTGCATGCTGGGATGCTGGGGGACTCTGATTTAACTTAAACCAGCAAGGGGTCTGGGACAGACATTGCATAAACTGGTTTGACCCACATCATTTAAGTCTGATACTACATTCAACCAGGTTTATCTGAAACTAGTTTCAGCCATTTTCAAGCTGGTTTATGTGCACTGAACATCATGATTTTACAGGTATAAATCAGTTTCTTATCACTTAAACCAGTTTATGTGTAATGTCTGTCCCTAGCCCTACTGGAATAAGTGGGCCCACCTCATCTGAACCACTTGAGTAGGCCCTTAACACCAGATGAAGAACTTGTTTGACAAAGGTCAACTTTCTTCACACAGGATTTAACCTTATATTTCAGCAAAATATGAGATAATCACTACTTTTCTATTATCAGTACAAATTTGGAAGTCCTTACTTCAGTTCCCCTCAGGGAAATCTCTCATTTAAATTAATAGGCCAAATCCTGAAATTGTTACTTAACTTTTCATGTGACTCAGCAGATGTTTTGTCTTACATGAGTTTGAAGAGAGAGTCAATGAGAACTTCAGTATTTGGCACATTTTTAACAATTTGAACTTCAGCTTTCCTGGTTTCTCCGCCTGAGAGATTGCTGTTAGGGCTGTGTGAAATTTTGGCAGACGTTTTGTTTTGGAGGTGTTTCGGGCCATTTCAGAACCTGAAACACTGAGTCCAAATTGAAACGGAAGGCTCAGAAACATCTCTGAAATGAAATGAGGCATCCAAAATGTTTCAGAACTGTTTCGGAAAATTTCAGCGTTTCGGAGATGGGCTTGCAAGGAGACAGCTGTATGCTGCTGCCCTATTGTGTGACTTGGCTCTGCAGGGAGCAGAGATCTGCGCTAGGGGTCTCCTTGCTGCCTCTGCTCATCCTGCACTGCCCTGGGGACAGGGGGCTGCACCGGGTGCGCAGCAGCAGCGAGGAGACCCTGACACAGAACTCTGCTCCCTGCAGAGCCAGGTCGTGGGGCAGGGACCAGCTGCCCTGCTGTGCAACCTGGCTCCGCTGGGAGCAGAGATCTGTGCCAGGGTCTCCTCGCTGCTACTGCCCGCCCTGTGCAGCCCTGGATCTTTGTTCCCTGTGAAGCCAGGTTGAGTGGCAGGGACCAGCATGTTTGCTTGCTTCTCTGCACTGCTTCCCTGCCCCGTGACTCAGCGTGACAGGGATCAGAGATTTATGAGGGGGTCTCCTCATCTGCATGGAGGGCAGTTGCCCTCCCTTTCCCGTGGATGAGCCACCCATGGCCCTGTTCTGGTCCCTGCTGGGCGCCTGCAGCCCCCGGCTTCAAGCCCCACCCAGTTGGGTAGGGCTGTGAGAAACCCATTTGAAACAATTTGGAGGATCTGGCCAAAACGAAACAGATTTGGCCAAGGCCAAAATGAAACAGGACAGTGATTCAAAACAGCGAAACGAATCACTGTCCTCTGAAATGGCGAATGCGAAACCGAATTGAAACACAGCTATTTCGTACAGCCCTAACTGCTGTCAATAGCATGTTAAACTAGAGATTGGCCCATGCCACAAAACTGCAGATACAGATCTGAACTAATCTAAAGTCAAAGACTTTTCACTTCCAGGGTTTTGGATTGTGCTCATAATGGGCACGTCTGGGAAAGTGCTGCTGTCAGCCTGGATTTAGATGTGAATTTTAAAACCACTTGCTTCTCATTTTGTTGGTGTTATGAAGCACCACCCATCTCTCCGGTGCCAGGAATTGTCTGAATGACTCCTGAGAAAGATCTATCTTCCTTTTCTCTGAGATGTAGGTGTTTTTGGGGAGAGGGGGGAAGGGGGTGTAAAGCCCCTTCCCATATAAAGATATAATATCTGATTCTCTATTACGCGCATGATCAGAGGTCAGGAAAACAGATCTTATGATGACAGGCTGAGAGCCATGGGACTCTTTAGCCTGGAAAAGCACAGGCTCAGGGGTGATCTGATGGCCACCTATAAGTTTATCAGGGGTGACCACCAGGATCTGGGGGAACGTCTGTTCACCAGAGCGCCCCAAGGGATGACGAGGTCGAACGGTCACAAACTCCTGCAAGACCGTTTCAGGCTGGACATAAGGAAGAATTTCTTTACTGTCCGAGCCCCCGAGGTCTGGAACAGTCTGCCAGCGGAGGTGGTTCAAGCACCTACATTGAACACCTTCAAGAGTAAATTGGATGCTTATCTTGCTGGGATCCTATGACCCCAGCTGACTTCCTGCCCTTTGGGCAGGGGGCTGGACTCGATGATCTCCCGAGGTCCCTTCCAGCCCTAATGTCTATGAAATCTATGAAATTACTGTTGATCTACTCATATGCAGTGCAGAGTACTAGTTGCAGGCAGTGATCCACAGCTGACCATTTCCAGTGGAACTTAAAACAGCAGTGGGCTATTCTAATTCCTACCAGAGGTGTATGGTCCACATTAGTGAAAGATAAGATATACTGGAAATTTGCCCCAACAATTTCCCTCCCACCCATGCCTGAACCCTGAAATACCCTGGCATATCCACTCTTCCCCCTACAGTCTGCATAGAGCAGAAGGTGTCAGAGTAGAATCTTCTCCTAGCCATCACTGGCTAGCTTAAGGCCACTCTGCCACATGCAGACATCTACCTGAGAAGTTGAGTATCTATGGAAGTGGGTTGTTTGCTCAAATACCCTAACCATGTTCACACTAAGGTAATTCCATTTTGCTAGAATTCCCTCTGGACAAATCACCCTTCAATTCTTTAACATTCCTACACTATCTCTTTGAACTTTTAAACAGCTAGTACATTTGACCCCAAAGGAGGCTGCATTTTAATGCTAAAAATGCATTCACTGTACATTGCATTTTACCATATACAATATACCCTGGAATAAGGATGAGTAGAAATGTATGATTCTAGCAGTGGAAAATTTTCACTGCTAGAAGGGTTTCCAGGCAGGGAAGCAGTACAAGTGTTCAGTCTGCAACTGTCTCCTCTCCCCTGATCCTTAGACCTTCCTGGTACTGGGGTGACTCAATCTGGGAAATGTACTGGCAATTCTCCCAGAGAAACTGAAAGGTCTGTGCATGGCCTAAGATAGCACCATGTTTTGAGAGACAGAATGAAGAAGAAAAGATCTTTCCTTGTAGTAAGCATCTGAGTGGCAGCAGCTAGGGAGCCAAGCCTACTTTTCGTTTCATTTCCTATGCATGGAGTACAGGCTCTACTTCTGCTGTTGCCTAGTAAGTGGAAGAAACTGCTCTTACCATATTTCTTTCATATAAAGTACACTACAATTTCCAGCAGCTGGTTTTTGGAAAAATGCTGGGTTATATGCAGAAAAATATGGTATATAGGCCATAAAGTTCTTTAGGATCCTTTGGGATATAAGTCAATTGCAATATTTGTCTATAAATTTAACTTTATAGATGCAGTTGTCGTTTTTATTAGCATTGTACTATTGTAGCACCTAGGGACTCCATTGTGTTAGACATTGCACAGACAAAAACAAAGAGCCAATCCTTGCCCAAAGAACTTGCATCTAAACATAACACAAGAGACAACAAGTGGACCATGGTAGACAGCTGGAGTCAGCACAAGGAAACAATGTCTCATGAGATTTGTGAGCTATGTAATGATACAGTTCAATTTAAGGAAAGCAAATGGCATATACAATACACCCTGGCACACAAGATCATTTACTACAGATAGTGACAACCCTTGACTGGTATTACTGAGCCAAATTTTGCTTTTACAACACAGATTACAGGAATCTTGGGGTATGCTTACGCCTTTGAATTCTTCATTGTGCAGGGGAATACGCAGACTACTACTGTATATTCCCTACCTCTACAGGGTAGTTCCAGGCAGTGACACATTCCTTGAGTCTGCAGTGTGACCCACTTTTACATAAGCTATTCGGGAGGGACAAAGAAGACTCCTTTTGCCTGCCCCTGTCCTAACTGCTCCCACATAAGAACCTGCTACACCACAGCACAAGATATCTAAATACCTTGCATAATACAGCCTACTACATTTTGCATTGTGTCCAAATCCTTTATATGGGGCACTAAAGAAAAAAAACACATATTTGTCCTGCCTAAGGTATGTCTATACTAGTGTAGCATCTTGCCTAGAACTGGAAAGGAGTAGCATAGAGGAGGGCAGCCAATGCCATCATTAACATTTTTATAATAGGAAAACCCATACAATGTGCAGTAATCAGAATATGACAAGTAGGACAAATCCATTAATCCTGACAAAAGCCTTGTGCACAGAGTTGAAAACACACCCAGAATTCTGAAACAGAATCCATTATTTTTAAGGAGACGGGGATTTTAATACTTAGGAGCTGATCCTCCAGTTCTTGATGCCAAGAGGAACGCTGATGTGAGAAAAGCATACAGAATTGGGATCAGGTATCTCAATCCCTTACCCATTTTATTAATAATGCTTGAATATTTTAAACCTGAATAAATTATTAAACCAAAATGGCTTTATATTATATCTAATACTTGCAGTTTGTTTTGCACTTTGCTCTCTTAATTAAAATAGATTAGTCAGTCTCACTCTTTGGTTTCCATGCACTAGAGCGATGTTATTCAATCTGAGATCCATCATGAAAGGAGAGCGTTTAATTAAGAAAACTATTTTCATTAACAATTTGTTTACAGATTTCATAGCAACAGCTCTCTTTATGCTGGATTAGATTTTGATTTTTTTAAGCATTATGTATTTCCAAAATCTCTCCTTTGGGATTCAGATTCAGTCTGAATTTACCTGCTATGACCAATATCAGAATCTGTCCCATTAGATTTCATAATCAACTTTCCATTTATTTTCTCCATTAAAGAGCCCTAAATTTACACTTAAGATGCAGGGCCTTAACCTTTGAAATGAATCCTGCCCACAGGAGGAGTAATACATGTTTGGACTGTAAAAGTACTCACGCCAATCTTGCACCACAGTTTTCTCCTTCAATGTCAGCTCCAGCCACATTGTCTGTGTTTACAGACTCCGTCTCACTTGTGGGCATGCTCACTATGATGGACAAAGAAAAGAGGAGAATAAAGAAAGTGTTGACAATCAGGTAAAAACCCTCTATTAGTAAATTATGATACTAGAGGAACCAGCTTAGCAAAAGGGCTCTGAGTAGCAGGATATAAGCCTTAAGTAGCTTGCTGAGTGACCAGTTTAGACCCTTTAGACACAAATCCCCCAATCAAATAAAAAATGGGTTAAGTGCAGCTGCTCTCCTCCCTTCTGTGAATTGGCTCTTTGAAGCCTAATAAACAGGTTCAATGGAAACTGAAGGGAAAATTCAGCAAAACCAGCAAAGGGAGTTTCACTGAATTCAGTGGAACATTAAAAAAAGCAGTCTTACACTTGTGCAGGCATACATTAAACACATGAACATTGGTGTTGTGGTAGGTTGAAGGCTCATGGAAAATACCAAATTGATGACGCTTCAGACCAAAGTCTTCTACTTATCCTAAAGGAACATCCAGCATAAGCAGCAGAGATGCAGGCCTCCCTCCCCACTCAATGTGCCTCAGCCTTGCAGGAACAGGAAGAGCCCCACAGTGAAGACAGAGTAGTTTGGTCTTTACAGCCCGTTTACAGTTAAATGCTTCTGGTGCTACTAACAAAGAGGCTAATAAGAAATGACTATTTGTGTGAATACTGCCTACCTAAGAGTCAGACTGAGTCCACTAGTTGATTTTATGAATGCCACTGAACAGCCATTAGTTGATAACAACCTTACATCTTCATCTACCCAATCTGGATTTGAATAAGTGATTGACTTCGTTGTTTTTATTTACCCCCTGAACCTTTTATTTCTTCTTCAATTTCCGCTCCCTCCAAGTTCCTTCCTGCTTGTCCCTTCCTTGAGGAGTTACAATAAAACTCCTTAGCATCTGATTGTCTGAGATCAGATGCAATATAAAAGAGCCTCTTTAAATGTGCCTTTCCTTCTTTCCTGCCCTGAGTGCACAAAATGAATTTGAAAACAAAGAAATGACTCTTGAAGCTCAACAACATATGAGTTGGATAGGTGTCCAGCTTTCAGAACAGTAACAGATAGATAGCTAGACATATCAGATGGAAAGGCACCTAATGGGCTCTTACAACATGTTTTATGTTAATAAGAGTATATATTTTATTGTTGCCATCAGAGAAAGTGCATAATTAACATCTGAGGACAAGTATGCCTTGCTTTTCAGCTGGGCAGTTGCCCAATAGGCGATATGACCAGGCCTTCTTTATGCACCTGGAGAGATATCTGAGGACCCTTCCAAACACAACCTGCATTTTAGCTTCATAAGAATTATAACAGAGATGCTTCCTAAACTGTAGAATTTTCCCGTTATCCCAACCCAATTATCTCAAGCATCTATATGGTATTTCAGAGCACTGCACCACCAAATGCACTGTATCTTTCCATCATACAAGTGCTCCTAGCTTAAGTCTTTGGAGAGACAACTTAAGAAGAGAAGGGGATTCATATTATGAAGCATAACAAATAGGCACCTAAACTGCAAAAGAAACCAACACACATGGTTAACATTTTTTTTCATACAGACTGACCACTCCAGGAAAACAAAACATTGATATTTGGCATGTAAATCAGTTATGAGGCGAAGCACTATCAAAACATATTTGAACTTGATTGCAAATGGAAAACAGTTCTGAAGACATTAGCAGGAGGTTGATTTGCAAGAGGGCTTATTACCTCAAACACAAGTACAGGATGCTGTGCAAGCAAATGGAAAGAGCAAGATACACACATGTATAAATATACACAGATATTATATCTATCTCTCTCTCTATATATAGATATATATACATATATATACACATATACAGACACACAGACACAGATACTATAGATATATATCATGCACGTGTGTGTGTAATTATATATATATCTATCTATTTATATATAGATAGAGATATATACATATAGATACACATGCGCACACATGCGCTCACACACACACACACACACACACACACACACACAAACAGACACGTGTTATGGACACAGAACGCAGTGAAACATTACCATGGGTTTCTGTGGAGTGACTAAACCAAGCAAACTTCCCTTTCTTCTTATCAGGCAAGCCAGCTGAAGTGCTTCCTTTCACAGACAAGATGGTCAGTGTCAAGTACCAGGAACAAGACATCAATAGAGAACATGCAGCCAGTGACAGGCAAAAGAAAAAACAAGGAACTCAGCTTACACATATGACATCCACTTCTGTCTGAAAACTTCATCACATGAATTAAAATACAGAATGAAGAACAAAGGCATGTGGAAGTATGAAATACTGCAACATACATTGTCAGAGGATATTCCCCCCTTGCTTTCTGTTCTTTGTTATACCTGAATCCTGGAAATGTCAAATTATTGAGTTAAAGTTGTGGACCACATCTTTATCTTATTAAAGTAAAGGGCAAAAGTCTAGTTTGTTGACTGTTAGCTTAGTGAAGTCAATTCGTTAAGTGAGGGGCCTTACATAAGTAAGATGACTACAGTTGTTCCTGAGATCTATAGCCATATTAAATGCATTAGGGCTGGTGTTTCAACCAGCCCAGGTTTGAATGCACATGCACTGAATTTCCTACTAACTGCTCACAGGAGTCCCTTCTGCATGGGCAATAATGTTGTTGAAAGTTCTTTCTGGATGGCATTGACTGCAATCCTGCTATTTTTTTTTTCAATCTCTAGAAATTAATACTATTTATCAGCTAAAACCAGAGGTGTTGAACCTCAGTGCTTTCCCCAAATTGGAATAAGACTGATGATTCTTTTTTTCTCCACCTCAGGTCCCATGGTTTCCACCTGAGGTTAAATTTAGTGTTCACTCACTGCTGCTGATTTGAGACCTTAAGAATCACTCTACACTCCCTAACTCTTATGCAGTCTAGTGTAGGCAGGTCTGTCTGTCTTAAATTTGACTAGACTGAAGCATCAGCTACCAGGAGTGGGAATATGGCCAAGGATCAGCATAGTCTGTAGTCTGTTGCAACTCACTCAATGGTTTACGGTATTTAGTGAATTTTTTTCTTTCAAAACACAACATAAGTAGAAAATCTTAGGGGCAATAAACACTATAAAAGGGCAATAAATACAATAGAGACAGCAGAAGAGGAATCGTGGCTGGAGACCTGCGCTGGAGTTCTAGGTCTACTACAGAATCTCTGGGCAAATCACTTAACTTTTCTGTGCCTCAGCTTCCTCATCAGAGATTAAGGGAATAATCATATTCATGGACCTCAGGAGAGTTCTGTAAGACTTACAGTTTCATAGTTAGTAGGGTCGGAAGAGACCTGAGCAGATCATCAAGTCCAACCCCCTGCCATGGCAGGAAAGAGTACTGGGGTCAAACGACCCCAGCAAGGTGTTCGTCTAG
>NW_017728931.1:34023790-34046438 GCF_001723895.1 Crocodylus porosus
TTTGCCAGAATAATTCTCTCAAAAAGCTTACCAAGGATTGAGGTAAGACTAACTGGCCTATAGTTTCCTGGGTCCTCCTTCTTCCCGTTTTTGAAGATGGGAACCACATTGGCTCTCTTCCAGTCCTCTGGCACCACACCAGAGCACCACGAGTGCTCGTAAAGCCGTGCAAGGGGTCCCGCAATGACCTCAGCCAATTCCCTCAGTACTCTGGGGTGGAAATCATCCGGACCAGCTGATCTGAATACATCCAGTCCCTCCAGAAGTTCCCTGACTAGTTCCTCACTAACCCTTGGCCTAGGTGTGCCTCCCCTGGGGTGTAAAGAGGGGTCCCTGCTCAGGAAAATGGAGGCAAAGAAGTTGTTAAATATGTTAGCTTTGTTGTCTGGTGTGATGACCAACTTTCCCAGCGTGTCCTGCGGGGGCCCCACGTTACCTGGAACCTTCTTTTTGCTCCCTATGTATTTAAAAAAGGATCTCCTGTTATCCTTGATCTGAGAAGCTAGTCCAAGTCCCATCTCCACCTTGGCCTTCCTGACTGCCCCCCTGCAGCCCTGAGCAACCACAGTATAATCCTTCCTGGTGATGGCCCCTCCCTTCCATTGGGTGTGTGCCTCCCTTTTAGCTAGGAGACACTCCCGGATGATTTTGGTGAGCAATGGGGGCTTTTGCACCCTCCTGCCACCTTTGATCTGTATTGGGATTACTTCCCTTTGAGCTTGGAGGATCATCTCCTTAAGGAGCAACCACTCTCCTTGGACACCTGGCTCCCCTCCCCTCCGGGACCTCAGTGCTTCCCTGACTATTCTCCTAAGCTCACTGAAGTCCGCCCTCCTGAAAACTAGAGCTGCCTTGCTGTAGGCCTTTGCCACCTTGCGCTGGATGGTGAATTCCAGCAGGTGATAATCGCTGTCGCCCAGGTGGTCGAGCACCCGCAGCCCCCTCACCAGGTCGTTGCCGGTGGCCAGCACCAGGTCCAACAAGGCATCTCCCTGGTGGGGCTGTGCACCTCCTGGGTAGATGGAGGTCCTGCATTCTGGCTAGGAACCTACGTGAGTGGTCAGACCTGGCTGACTGCTCTTCCCAGCAGATGTCTGGAAAGTTCAGGTCACCCATGATGACCACGTCCTTTGACCTAACTACCTCCATGAGCTGACTGAAGAATTCCTGGTCTAGCTCTTCCCCTTGGTTGGGTGGTCTGTAGTAGACCCTCACCGTTAAGTCTCTTTCCCCTCGACTGCCTTGTATTCTAACCCAGAGCACTTCAGAATGCCCCTCCTCTGACTCTTTGCTAATTGATGAGGATGTGTATTCCTCCTTAATGTAGAGCGCCATGCCCCCACCTTTCCTCCCTGTCCTATCCCTCCTGTACAGCCTATAGCCCTTGATATTCACTGCCCAGTCATGTGTTGGGTCCCACCACTTCATTTATTCATGTTTGTAAAGCATTTTAAGAGCCTTGAAATGGGAGGTTCTGCTGAAGAACTAATTACTTTATCATATATTATTGTAGGAAATAATTCCACAGTGGTGTTCAGAGCACAATACTCCACTGCTGAGCCAGTGACTAGCACACACTCAGCTGATGCTCTTACTCTGAAGCACTAAGCTCCCAAAATAAGCAGTGCACCAAATTTGCTGCAGCTGGCAGGGCTTATTCTCTCCCTGCAGAAAGGAAAGGGGAGTGGGGGAGAGAGAGATGTAGATTGCACCTTAAAAAGAGTGTGAAAGGAGCAAAGCAGACAGAGGTTGGGTGTTTTTATTTGACACTGATCAAAGAGACGAAAACCTTGCTGCCCACACTTTGCCTTTAGATTAGAAAAGGTCTGAATTCTTGATAGCAAGGGTAATTAATCACTAGAATTTCTTGCAAAGGCTTGTGGTAGAGCAGTGCTTTTCAAACTATCTGATGTGGCAGACCAGCAATTTTTTTTCCAGTGGCCCAGGGGCTGGTGCCTGGTTCAGCCAGTGGCAGCAACTGCGTTTAACAGCGCTACACAAATGCGCGACCGGCTGTTTCTTTCTCTTTCCTCACCTCGCATGATGTGACGTCACCTGGACCGTTGGAACATACGAACTATGGCACTATGACATTTCAATGTTATGCTTCTGAAAATATATTTCTTTCTTTCCTGACAACTTACTGTGGACTGGCAACCGGTGGCTCACGGACTGGCACCAGTCTGCGGACCACCACTTTGAGAAGCATTGTGGTAGAGAACCCAGGATGAGGAATATTTATATCAGCTAAGATGTGGTTTTAAATGTGCTAGTCTTGTTCAAACTAGAATTATTACTGGAAAGTCCTATTGCCGTTATACAGGAGGTTAGACCTTCCTATATGTAGGGACCTACCAAATTTGGGGCGGCTGTTCACTGATTTTATGGGCAGAACGTATGGCCTGGCAGCTATTTTGCAGGTAGAGAGTAGTGGGCTCCCAATACCTTTGATTGGCTGAGGGGCCCCAGTGGCCCTGCCCCTTGCTGTTGACTGGCTGCAAGGGCTGCCTGTCATTTGGCCCCACTTCTCACTGTTGATTGGAGAGAAGCGACATGACTGGCAGTCCTCACAGCCACTTAGTGGGGCGGGGGCAGCACCATCTTTCCAATAGCCCTTCCAGTAGCCAGACCCCCTTCTCTTTTTCCCACCCTGGCGGGGTACCACAGGACCTTAAGGACTGCTGGCTCCCTCTGTGGAGCCAGCATTTAATAGTCAGTAATTTTTTTTTCCCTATGAATTTTGGTAGGAATTCCCTACCTATAAGATATTGGTCCCTTGTGGTCTTAACAGTCTGTGTATCTGTGACTTAAAAATTAGAGTGGGGGAAAGGGGGCGGATGATATATTTTTCCTCTCGCTCATCTGCCTGGCTGGATCAGCCTTTGGACTAGTTTTTACCAGGTGGGACTCAGTGATTACTGGATTCTCTCAGCAGTGGGCCTTTATCTGCTTCTCAAACGCTGTTCCACGTAGGCTGTACAGTACGCAGAGGGTACCAGCACCCAGGCAGGCTCCCCACACTCCAACTTACTGATGAAACTCTCACGCACCCCACCCTTCACACTGCAGGTGCTTTATCTCCCTAACACCTAATTTATGACAAGATTAAAACCAAGAATAATCTCTCTTCAACTTGGTGTGCTGAAAAAAGCTGCCTGCCTGTCATTTCAACAGGAAGTCAAGCAGCCAAGTGTTAACCTTACACAGATAAGATTTTGTATTTGAGATCATGCATATACCCACTCATAAATCAGCACCTTACCAGTAACAGCAGTTTGTTAAAGGGGAAGAACAGGTCAAACCAGCACACAGTTCATTCCAGGCCCCTACACTACAACCACTGCAAGCAGCAACAGAGACTCTCTGGGTAGTGAGCAGCGGCAACCGGTAGGAGGCAAGTGGAACTCAGAAAGACCACAGCAAGGCAGAGTTGTTTTGACATCATGGATTCCTATTTGAAATCTTTGGATTTATCTTGTGAATCATGAACAGGTGTTTGCATGCTTAACAGTGCTAATATTGAGCAGCACCCCAGGACACTCTTAAAAGGATCTCATGACACCCTCAGGTGCCGTGGCATTCTGGTTGAGAACCACTGCCCTACCGCCACCTGCATAATGGGGATTTCCTAGACCATGCTCCTGTTCTGATGCACAATTAATAAATATTTTGAGATGATCAGATAAAAGGCAGAGGATATATCAATTGTTTCTTATCTTATGCTGTTGAACCCTGGTGATGCAAAGCAGAAAGAAAACTTCTCAGCCAGCTGCCTGCCTATCTCTTTCAAAGTGAGCTGTACTTGTGGCCATCAGGTGGTGAGAGCAGCTGACATTATATGAAGAAGCAGAGCCTAATCTTTTGTTTAGATGAGAGGAAGGATGCATCCCTACATCTGTGCTGTCCCAATTACCTACTTAATACCCTCTCAAATACTGTATATTTTGAAGTGAACGTGAACATTATGGAAGTCTTTCCTCTTGCTCCCCACCCATTTCCTGCTTCTTTCTTTTGTCATCTTTCCCCATTTCAGCCCATGCTTTCATTCACTCCTTTAGCAAGGGAGATATAAACCGAGTTCTACTTTGAGCTGTGAATGAAGATGATGAGCCAACATTTTCACTGACTTCTGCAAAACAAGAATTTTGCCCCTACTCAATAAAGCTTATCTTGGACTAAAACCCAGCAGCCATGATGATTTCCAGTCACTTACTCCAGTTACTAGACCCAATGCCCTTTGTAGTTGCTTCTGTAGGATCTAGGGATCACATTTTTTCTTCCGTAGCATAGACCACATTTTAATGCTGAGATTTTCTACCAGGTAGAAATAAGGAGGAAGAGTCTGCCCTACTTGATGAGCCATTTCTCCATAGGCAGTAAGTGGTATAGGGTCCCCAGCCTAAGAACCTTTGGAAATTTCTTTTTTATGCCAAGGGCATCAAGCAGCAGTATATAAGAGTTCTACTTCTGTGCCAACATGTCCTTCCACCAATAAGATAAGGAAAATAAATGTGACTAAATTACTGTATAGGAGGTTACCTAGAGAAAAGCCAAGCATTAAAAAATGATACCGTAAAGAATATATTTTTGCTTCAGGCTCTTAGGCTAAGTACAGGCATTTGGGGGCATTAGGGGGAGGTTAAATTGATTCAAAATAGCTGCCCAATATCAGGCAAGTCAGGATGGGCAGGGGTGGGGATAGCTGGTGCAGGGGGTTGTGGATCCAGCAGGCTAGAGGGAATCGAAGGTCTGCTGTGGCATGGGGGGCAGGCGTAACCCGGGGTGGGGTGCAAGGCAGGTGTGACCTGTAGGTGAAGTGGAGGGGCAGATGTGACCTACAAGGGTTGGGAGGCAGATGCAACCTGAGGGTGGGGTAGGCGAGCAGGTGTCTCTCTCACTGAACCGATACCCCAATCCGTTCCATCCTTCCCCCAACCGGGACTTACTTGCTTGGCTCTGGTAGCAGTGAATGCTGATAAAAGTGGCTGCTTCCTAAGTGGTTTGTGAGATGGGGATTGAGAGGGCTGGCTGGTCAGCGAGGGGGACAAGGGGCTTGTGGGGGCAAAAATAGACCAGTTCAGAGGGAGGGGGGAGTGCAAGGAGAAGCCCGAGGGCTGGGGCTAGTGGCTGGGTTTTCTTAGCCCTGCGACTGTGCAGGGGAAATAGACAGAAGTTCCATGTGTTGGTTTGACTAAATCAAATAATTTTAGATCCAGATTTACCTTAAATTTGGTTCCTCAAATTTTAGACACGTGTGTGCATGGAACTTCTGTTCAGTTACAGGTTTAGAGTGATTGCTGGTCACTGAGTGTAAATGTAAGGTTGGCACCAGGTGAACTCAGTTTAAATCAGGTGGCCATTTAGAACCTGAGTTAACCTCTCCAAATGTCTGTACTTTCAGAGTTCAACATTTTCTCCCAGTTGAAAAACTTCATTATCACTACTCTTCATTGTATTTGTAACACTTTCATCATCAGATCTCTAGGGAAGGCCTAGTTACACTGCCCAGGTTCATTGTTATCATTATTAATGATAACATCATAATATGGAACAGTTGAAGACTTCTGATCACCTACATTGACAGCTGAGGACCCAGGGAAGAGGACTGGGCAGTGGGTGGTATAATCATTTTAAAATGGGCATACTGTGTTTATGCACAATGAAAAGATGCCGTTTGCATTTTAAAATCAGGAAAGGAAATACAACAACTTACTGCTCACTTGGATGGTACATTTCAATCCCTGGTGATACTGAATGATATTGTCAAAATGCCTCAGAGTTCCTGCTGTACACGGCCCTTTTAGATAATGACATTCAGAAGGCAGGACATAGTCTTTCCTCTGTTAGTAGACATGCCACAAATGGAATACCGCCTGCAGTCATACAACAGCCAGGAGTGATCTTGTCAGAACTCATAAATTGGGCTTGGGCAGCACCTGAATGGAAAACCTCAAGGGAAAGCCCTGCTGCTGATGGAAGCATTATAGGGATAGTTTTGATTGGATACGTTTTCTGAACCTGCTGTAAAATGCAAGTGAGTGATGTCAAGCACTTGGGGCAAGATCCTTGACCTGACCAAATCCTTTTTGTCACCAGAGCAGCACAAAAGGGATGTAAAGTTCCTCTGCTTGTGCAGCATGTATTATTACCAGCTGAGGGAAATCCTGAGTGATATAAAACCACTATAGCTGGCTCTGCTGCCATTCCTCTCCCAGCCACCCAGGTGTGGTGGGTATCCAGAATGTGCTAGGCTCCAGAAATCTTCATTGATATAACAACCCCTGGGGGCTGTTGTAAGCTTGTACCATTTAGAGTGGTTCTGATAGTGCTCTAAATTGTACTGGACCCGAACTGGGGTCTGGCAGGCTGAAGGGCTAGAGAAAGGACCAAATCAGATTACTTTGCTTCTCCTCTCCAGATTTATATCTGAAGAAGCTGGTATCACTCCAGCACTGGACAAGTGTCACCTCCACATCTGTGTTTCTTGTTCAACTGGTCTTCAATGGGGAAAGTAATTCTCTACTCATCTATATAAATCTCTTGAAGATCTATGGATGAAAAGCATTATAATAAGTGCTAAATATCATTATTGATGCAAATACTTAGCAGGTGGGACTCAGCAAGAGTATTAAGCAACTCTGAAGAGCAAAGTAGTCCTGTGAATTTTCCAGCTGCGACTTAAGATTTCTTTTCCCATCAAGCAAAACAAGAATAAATTGCAATCTTCAGTATCCAGGCTGCTTCCTTAAACAGAGTGTGCATCAAGTGAATGACTTCTTCATCTCTAGAAAGAACCCTGCTTCCCATGGTGCCTCTCATGCCCATCATATTGTGAATGAATTTATAGGCAGCTGTCAGAATATCAATCAATCCATCTTTTTTTTTCCTGTGGAGAGCCCTCAGCTTAATTAATACATGAACACTGCTTAGCTTTCCTCCTATCATTGCATCTGTTTGTGGAAAGGCTGTACTCATTCATCTTACCAATTAATTTAAATGAGATACAGCTTTCATTTTGCTGCATGCATATAGTGTCCTGGGAACAATCAATGAGTATGTTCTTAGATGCAAGGAATAGACAAAAGCCAAATTGCACAGAGGTAAGTGATTGCTTTCCTATAGCTCTCCTTTTGTGCATCTCAGATGGCAGGGCAGGATACTGGCAGGAAAGTGTACTAGCTATGAAATGTTAATCTCTTAGGGCTTCTATCCTCTAAAATTGGTAGAATCTTAGTAGTTAAAGGCTTCTCAGACTATGACATTATGTGAGCAAGTCTCATGGCCACCTGACTGGGCTGTGATGGAATAAAAATGTTTGCAGACAGCATTCTGGAAGGGTGGTTTGGTTCAGTTAAAAGATACATGCTCATCTAGGCAATCTCCAGCTTCAACCACATCAGTAAATTCAGTGCTGAGATGAAAATTAACCCACAAAAAGACTACTGAAGGTAACTGTTCTTAATGATGAATGCTGATCCTCCTTTTATTCATTAGACACATATTCTGCTTGGGCACTTTTTTTGTGACAGGATCTGAATTAAATGCATTATTCAGTCCCCACCCTTACCCTGCCCTCCACTTCAGAAATCTTCTATAATTTCTCATGAGGCTATTGGTTGCTGGAGAAAATACTTGACTTTTTTCTAAGCCCCTCTGCCCCCCAATGTTTTCATTGCTGAAAAATCACTGTGAAAAATTATATGGGAGGAGATAGAAATGGAGGTGGTGGGTTTTTTCTGAGAATAGCCTCCAGAGGTGAGGAACTGGAGGACATAACCACTGGAAATCCATGAGGTTATGTAAGAAGCGGCAGACAAACGTGTAAAGCATACAAGATGCACTGATGAGTCTAACACACTGGAATGATAAAAAATGAAGGATGGAAGGGACCTCAGGAGGCCATCTAGTCCAACCCCCTGCTCAAAGCAGGACCAACAACAACTATATCATCCCAGCCAAAGCTTTGGCTACCACGGTCTTAAAAACCTCCAAGGATGGAGATTCTACAGTTTCCTTGGGTAGCCTGTTCCAGTTCTTTACTACCCTCTGTGTAAGAAAGTTTTTCCTAATATCTAACCTGTGTGCTCATATTCAGCTTACTGTCCACTGTAACCCCCAGGTCCTTTTCTTCCGAGCTGCTGCTTGGCCAGTCTGTCAGCAGGCTGTAGTGGTGCATCAGATAGTTCTGTCCTGAGTGCAGGACTTTGCACTTGTCCTTACTGAATGTCATGACATATCTTTTGGTCTAATCCTCCAACCTGTCTAGGTCTCTCTGAATCCTAGCCCTACTCTCCAGGGTATCTATTACTCCCCCCAACTTGGTGTCATCCACAAACTTGCTGAGGGTGCACTTCATGCAATCTTCCAGATCATTGATGAAGATATTGAACAAGACAGGCCCAAGACCAATCCCTGGTGCACGCTACTTGATACTAGCTGCCAACTAGACATTGAGCCATTGGGCATCTTTACACATGCTCTGGGGAAGGGGGTGGCACTTTAATTAGAGCAGCTCTGAGAGCCATTTATCCAACTCGTATTTCCTTAGCTTCCCTGCAAGAATGTTATGAGAGACTGTATCAAAAACCTTGCTAAAGTCAAGGTAGATCACATCCACTGCTCTCCCTGCATCCATCCTTGAATGATCATAAAAACCCTTGGAACCTGCTAGTTGAGTACCCAAAGGCCAGTGCCTATACAAATGAGCGCTGAGAGCTGGTCACTGAGAAGCCAGCTTTGGCTTTTATAAAATTGATGGAATATATCACTTAGACACTGAAGACCTGTCCCTCATTTAACCCAGCTCAGGCAATATTAAAGGGCCTTTAATCAAGTGTCATTTGCACTGATTAAGTAAGTCCCTTTTAACACCAGACTAGTAAAGGTGCCTTAATATAAATGAGGTTCAAGCACTGTATGAGCAAGGAAGCTAAAGAGATGGAACACCTAGCATGAGGGCACCAAACCTATTATGATGAGAAGGTTATGTTAACTTCTGTATCGAGTGTGCATAAGAAAAGAAGTAGAGGACAGACAAAAGAATGCAGCTGAGCTAGGAACTGTCACCAGAACTAAGCTAGATGCTGAAAGTGATTTAACATGGTATGGTGACAGAATGATGTGAAAAGTAAATATACACTATGTATATGGGAGTGTAGCCATATGATAAATGGAGAGGCACATATCAAGTTATGCAAGAAACTGAAACATTTGCCACTCACCCATGAAGCTTACCACATACCTGCAGTTTCATCACCTGCCCACTGTGTCATCTTTCTGGGATTTATTCAAATGTTTCAAGCCTGTGGCTATACTGAACAGCTGCCATTTTTTAAAAAAAATAATTTTGACAGAGAGATGTTGTATTCCATAAATATTGGTTCATTTTAGCTGGCAAATGGATTAAATATAATGCTAAAGACCACATAATGGACAAAAACAAACCTCTGCCCATTTTAAAGCAAGATGACCTTTTCAAGACTCAAATGCAATCTGTTTTCTGCTTGCAAGGAAGGGCATATCATTCTGTTCAGAGGAGGATATTAGCATTTCCCTGCCTAGAGCAGGAAGGTATTTTTTGTACAATGAACATGGCTGAGATATTTCAGATTTTTCAGAAGCATGAGATGCAGGAATCTCATTCTAAAACATATGTCCAAGGCTTATTTTTGTATCACAAAGGCAAACTAAACCTCTAGTGGCAGTACATGGCACTGCCAAGTGGGCAAAGTCTAAACAAGTTTATTCATTACTACTTGGGATAACTATGGTGGGAAGAGCTGTGGAGTGGCTAATTTAATGATGGGGACTTAAAAGTGCTGCAGGAACATAGGCTTGGTCACAGGATAGGGGTCTGTAACAAGAATAGACCAAAGTCATTGAAGTTATTCTTCCTTCTATCAGACCTTAAACCAGTGGACTGTAGGGTAGCTTCTTCACTGGCCTGATAAATGGCTTGGATTATTTGCCTGGCTGAGAACAACTAATGGACTAAGAAATGAGCCATTTACCACCTAAGGTGGGATAACTTTTGCATCTTACGCATCTTGAGTAGTGCATCGCTCTTACATACCTTCAGATGCTCCACCACCCCTGCGGTTACGCAACATTATAGCTTAAAAAAAAATTGTGCTAACAATCCTTAAATTGAACTTTATGATTTAAAAAAGTAATTTCCAAATACTTCTGTAGGATTTTTTTTCTGCATCCAGGGTGATGTGTACAAGGTCTTTTCAGTAAGAGAGCCAACTATCACCAAAACATTCCCAGCTGCTTTATGTTGCCCTACCTAGCTCCTGCTATTTCCTGTTTTCATGGAGGCGTTTTGGGTAAAGAAGAAACCCTGCTAGGCTTTCCTTTCAAAATATCGGTGACTTTACTGCTTTGCAGCTCACAAGCCTATTTGTTACATAAAGCAGCAATAGGCATAGGCCCACCAAGGAAACTATAAGCCACCCTTACATAACTCACCAGATACATAACAAGAGATTCTGGGGGACAACAAAATTGAAAACAGGGATAGGAGTGAATAGATGGAACAGGAAGGACAAGTGACTATCAACAAAACAGTGAAATAGACCATACAGGAAGTACTCTCAACTCAACACGATAAATCAACTTGGAAAACTATGTCTCAAATATAATAATTTATGCAACTCTAATGATCTTAAGTGTCACTTAACATTGCAAGAGGTACACAAGTTTCAGGCACAAAGATGTGATCGTCACATCGGTGGCTGCTCTTTGAATTCTGATAAAGCCTGATCTGGGAGACTTTACTGTATGGGGGAATCAGTTCTGCATTTTCCATGTGCTTTGAATAGGGTGGCAATTCAGTATCTCTGGAGATGATCTGTACTTCAGCAGATGTGTCCTTTTTCCTTCAGTTCAAATACTTGTGAATATGCCTCCTGTGCAGGGCCTATCAGAAACAAGAAGTTGTAGGAGCCAGTTCTAATTTGGTATGTTTTGGGCTGCAGGGAAATCTTTAGGCTACCCAGATTTCTAAGCTCTCTAAAGAACTGAGATGTGGGTCCAAGCAATTTTAGGACATTCCCTCCTTCCCCCTTGGCCATTCACAAGTGGGCAAGAATGAACACTGAGTGATCTGAGGGTCAGAAGTTGGATATACAAAGGCATCCAAAGATCTGGAGGCTATACGATAACTTTGGTAGTTGAGAGGCAGGTCAGGTGGGAAGACAGAGAATGATCCAACAGCTGGGAGAAAGAAAAAACCTGGATTTGTGTCCAAGGGGAAATCTAGCAGCTAGCAGTCAGGTACAGTTGTGAACCTTTTCCTTGGGAAGCAGGCATATTCCTCCAGCATGGAAGCCAGTTTGGTCAGGGATTTTATCTGAAGATAGCAAACACATTGCAACAGCTAAGAAGTAGTTCTGATTGATGACTGGGTCCAGTAGGGAGGGAAAAACTGGCTTCTGAGAAGTTGATTGGGCATTGGTTGATAGAGAGGGGAGGGAACTGGGAGTTGGGCTAGCCTGACGTAGTTTCAAAGGGCAGAAGGTTAGGCAACTGGGCAGAGGATGGGATGCTTTTGAGAGAGGAGAGCTCACCTGCTGCTGCATATTTTCACTGGCAGCACCTCAGCATAGTCTGGAGGGGTTGGTTATTCTGTAGCAGTTTACTTTAAAGAGCAAGTACTGGAGCTCAGCTAAGTGGGCCTAGTTCCTGGGTACCCACTGCCATGCTTTGATGCAGGCTAACCCTCAGCAAGCATGGAAATTTTAATCAGTATTCACATGAGCTATTTGGCTAAGCCTTTCAGATGATGCTTTCCCAAAGGCAATCAATCAACCGACCCAATTTACTGATCGATACATACAGTAATACACAGAGTAGATATAGGTCACTCTTGAGCGGGGACTCTGTAAAAGCACAGGGCCCTTGCAGTTGTATTAATTTATCATGTTTAGCAGATTTAGGAAATTGCTTTTCCTCATCTGACATGTGAATAAACATCTTTCAATGTTTTTTTTAGATCCTGGCTGCTATGTTACACTTCTTGTATGCCTAGTAAATAAAAGGTTTGCAATTTTAAGTGCTGCCACTGTGTGTGGTGTTATTTCAGATACTTTTGCTAACATAATGACTAGGCTTATACTAGACACTATTATCACAATATCTTATGAGTCAGAAGAATGACACATGCTAGCTGGGCAGGCTGTGTTACAGCTTGGAACTAGGAGGGGAAACAAGGATCTCAAGTTAAAGGGCTTTTCCCTTAAAGCTAGCTTGCCAAGCATATAATTAAAGCTCTTACCCCTCTTCACCAAGACACAGAGAACAGGTAAATTACTTCAAGCCAAAGAAACAGGCATTTTCTAGTGGGCTTGAAATAATAGTTTGAGGGTTTGTGAATATGTCAACTGTTCAAGGAAGTCAGGGGCTGATAACACCAGCTTGAGCTAATCTTAGAGTGGGCAAGTGTTATGCAAGTTTTCTACATGCAGCTGTGTTAAAGCAACTCATCTTGACCTTAAATATCCCCCTGCTATACCAATCCCAGAGCCTCAGATATCTAGAGGCTAGATTTAAATTCTGGCCTGAACATCCAACACAATCCACACGCAGCTCTGCCAATGCACATCAATTCTGACATTTAACTTTAATTGCTATTCCACTCTACAGGGCTTAATGCAACTTCTAATACATCTCAATCCTGATCTGCAAGGACCCTTGCTGTTTTATTTTGGGAGGCCCATACAACACTGATGTACTGCTGTCCCAGTCCCTAAAACCATCTCCTCTTTGAGTCCTTTCTTGGATAAGGAAGAGTGGATGTGCTGTGGTATTGTGCATCATAGAAATGTGAAGCAGAAGCAGAGATGCACTAAGAACAATTAGTCTTTCTAAGCAGAAGCAGAGATGCACTAAGAACAATTCATGGGTCCTAAAGCAGAATTTGAAATCAAGCCTCAGAAGCTGACAGGCTAATTCACTGAGCTACTGACTCATCTCCATGACCCTGTTACTAAAAAACTGCTGTGAAGATTAGACAGGCTCAGAGTGGTAGCTGTTATCAATTCATTTCATCCATGGAAAATTGTTTATATATTTTTTAAGAACTTTATGATGCTCTTGGGATCTCTGGGGGTATGGAATCTGCATTTCCTCCTACAGACAACCAGAAGAAGTTGAGGGTTTTTTTTGTCTAATTACCAAAAATAATGTGTGGGTGAGAAGTTTGTCACCCAAGAAGCAGAAGCAAGCAGTAATCTGAAAGCTGCTCTCTGAGCGGTCTGCACAGGGTTCCTAGTGTAAGCTTACTGTGCTCTAGCAAAACAGTGAGAAGGATGTGGTGATGTTTGCAACTCTGATTCCTCTCTGTTGTGCCAGTGATGGCTATTGATTCAGCAGCACATGTACCAGTTTAACTATGTAAGGTCACCCAGATTCCTCGAGTTTCTAAATTCCGCCTCAGGAAATTCAGCGTCACAGACTTCCCATTAGCTACAACACATTGCATTGTTCTCTCACCACAACTGTGGGGTCAAGTATTTGGTCACATTTTAAAAAATATGTTCTTGCTTTTAAAATGCTTATGTGTGAACAATAACCTTTATGAAAACAATGGACTGCTCATGTTGGCTCTGGGTAAGGCATTGTGCAGGCTGAAGCTTTGAAAGCTTCTTTCACATAACTCTACCAATGCATTTTGCTCCTCCCCTGCAGCATCCTTCGTACCTCTTGGAGGTTTTCCAGCTAAACCTCAGCCCACACACAGCTCATCCAGTACTTTTTGGCCTTGCTCTCTCTGCCCATTGTTTTTACTACTTACAAAACCTCAAATGAAAAATGTATGAAGTGTAAGAGTAAATAAAAGAAAGGAGAAAAAAAGAAACACACTCATGTCACTTGGAAAAATACACATCAGAACAACTTCCACAACAGCTACCCCTCCACATACTTGTATCCAACAAGAGTAACTTTGTGTTTAATGCTCTTGACTTGGCCCTAGGATACCTGGGTTGAGAATCTTTAACGCTTAACTACTAAAATTTTTCTCTATGCCCTTGGATAAGTCATATAGGGTATGCCTATGTCACTGAAGCAGACCCTGCCTATGTGCTCCACACTTGAAAACCTTGGACCTGAGGCAGTGAAAAGGCCTTAAGAGGTACCCTTGGCACTGCACTCAGGACCTAGGTTTCTGGTATGCTGAAAACCAGCAGTCTGTGGTGCTTCCAAATTATACCCACCACCTCCATTCCAGTGAGAATAGGTAGGTGGGGCTTATTTCTGTGATTGTGTACCTACTCTGTTATTGTGATGTAGTTGTACCTCATTCCCCTCTGCAGCAGAAGCTTCCTTTTGTGCGCATGTCCATTGCCAAGCATAATGGGGCTCTGCTGTAGCTGGTACCTCTGTAATTCAAATAGCGCTCATCCACAATGCCACAGTTCCAGCACGTGCTCCGTATCTCCCATTTCCCATCACTGAACACTGTAACATGACTTTTTAGCATTTTCTACACTACATATTATATCCACTGGCTTTCATGCATTACTACTGCCATGTAATCCTACTCCACACATGCTTTTACAGGTTTCCCTTGCCAACCATGGTTTTGCCACCCACCGTTTTGAGTATCCGCACTTCAGAGAAGGGGGGGGTACAGTCTGAAAATACCCCCATAGCCCCCCTGGCCTTGCTCATGCCTCTCACTCCCCTCCACATCCTTGCTGGTGCTCATCACCCCTCACCCACAGCCCCTGCTCCCCCAGCCCTGCCTGTTTTGCCAACCATGGTTTTGCCAACCACGGGAACTTTTGGGGTCCTAACCCCCATGGTTGGTGAAGGAAATCTGTACATGCAATTCTGCTTTCTCTTAGTGATGTCTCCTCAGGCTACTGTGATTGCTTACTTTAAAAAAACGTTGAGCATCCAATCACACTCAGAGATCTTAGTAGGAATTGTTGGATGCTCAGTTCTTTTCAAAATGAGACCAAATACAGATTAAGGCATTTACATTTAGGCAATCAATTTTGAAAATCTTGGTTTTGGTGTAGAAACAGTCAGCTCTGCTTTTTATGGTGCCTCCTATAAAATGTGCATCCTCAATTTTTTTTTGAAGTGCTGATAATTCACATGTTTACATCACCTGGCTCAACCACAAGACAAGGACAAAGCATATTCATCATATCCACAGGCCTCTGATTGACAGCTTTTGCTCACACTGTTTCCTATATAGGTCCTCTTATCAGAGAAAGACTCAAGGTGCCATCACATATGTCCTGATATCTTCCAAAAATTGCTCTTTCTCTGACAGGATGAAAAAAAGAGGCTCCTTTCACAACAACTGCCGGGGCTCACCTTTCAAGGACATTTGTATATAATGATCTTAGTAATATGGAATAGGATTCTTACATCATTTTAGGTCTGTCTACGAATAGCCAGACAGAGTGGCTTGCTTAATAGTCATTCTTTGCTAGGGAAATAATCTTTAGAGTGTGTAGCCTAACATGGGCATTACATTTTACATGCTGCTGCTGATTTCAATTCGCTGTTGTTTGAATTCCAGGTTCAGAGACTCAGGGAAGTGAGAGACTGAAAAAAAATTGAGAGTTACATTACTACAGCCCAGTCCTTAGCCTATGCTGAGCAGCGCAGAGTGCCAGCTGGTATGTAAAGATCACCTTTGTGCATTTCTAATCACAGAGCATCTATATGTAGCACTAATCACTGGCAAAAATTGGAGAGATCTGAGGGCTGTTATAATTTATGTGCCTTTAATGGCCCTAATGAGGGATGGAACTGTAAACAGAAATTAGCACAGTGCAAGGCTGCTGCTGTCCATATTCTCCCTCCTTTGTCCATACCAGTCAGGATAGCAATGGTGAGCACCCTTGGCAGCAGCAGCATATGGGACAACATCAGTGGGTGCACTGCTGGTGGTGGTGGCTGGATGGGCAGCACAGTGGCTTCTATTTTTGCACACCTTGTGCCCTAGAGCTGGTGTGGGCACTTTCCTTCCTACTGACCATAGGATCCTCTGCTAGGGAGAGGAGATTCTGTCAGGGTGAGTTTTGCCAATCACATGTGGATGGAGCTTACCAGCTATGCAGGGCAATGCAGTTGTACTGCACCAAGGGATACAGCTTCTGGTGTCAGACTCATTGCTTTAGGTGTCTGACTTTCCAGTTCATGCACCCAGCTAAACTTTTCAAAAATGGTTTTATTTGTTAATGGAAGAGAGTGGAGCATCTGTCCTTCCGTCAGAACGCATCTGTAGAACTATATATCACAGCAGCAACCTCAGCACTGTCCTAAGCCTTGTTGAATATCTTTTCTTTCCTAAATATCTACCTTTCTTTTCTTTTTTTGTTTTGTTTTGTTTCCTGTTGAAACAAGGAAAGTGACTTTCCTAGACACTGAACTGTTCATATAAAAGGTAGGCTGAGATGAGCTGGGTCTCCTCTGCAATTGGTTTGAGAGGATTTACATTCTCATGGTATTAGCAATCAGCAAAGAAAAAAATAGGAAAGGAGGTTTTGAAGTTGCTGCTTGGGTATTTAAAGTTTATTGTGTTTTATGATCAAAGCTTCCTTTCAACCAGAGAGACCAAGGAGAAACAGGGAAGCAGTGAGGCTGTGAACAATGATGCTAACTATTGCTGCCTAACAAAGTCTGCAATGTTAATTATATTACTAATTATAAACAAACCTGTTGACTCCCTCTCATAGAGGGACTTTTCATACACATGGGGGAACAAGGAAACTATATCTATTAAAACGAAACAGATGCCTTCTGTAATTTCCAAGTAGAATAAAATAACTCAAGAAACAATGTTTTCATTAGACATCTTACCCAAACTTGTATATTATACAACCCATTTCAAACTTAAGAGTGGACAGAACAGTAAAACCAGTCAGGCACCCCACCTATATAATCTGTCCCTGACACCGGTTGAATGAATGGGCCTGGATATCTCACTCAACTTTTCTGTGCAATTTTAAGGGACACATTGCTAAATTTTTAAAACAAAAAAAATTAATTCCATGTTGGTAGATGGGAACGCTTTTTCCCCATTGTTTTTAATTTGAAAAAAGGAAGGGAATGAGATAATGAAATCAAGTGGGGAAAAAGTTACTTTTGCTTTTTAAATTTTCCAGTGAAATAAGGGAGTAAGTAAGAAAAAGCTGGGGAATGGGGTCTCTTTTCTATATTGTTTCATATAGTAAAATCTTGACTCTACTTCAGTCCAAAGAACTTCTGCCATTGACTCTGGTGGGGCCAGGATTTCACACACTTATGTTTTTCACTTATACATGAAGTTAAAAAATGAAAGAAAATGTTATTTTTTTTAAAAAAAATCATGTGTCAGTGTTCAATTTTTTTAACTTTCTTCCCCCTTTGTTTTAGTGGCAAAGGGGGTGGGGAAGAAAGAAGTTAAAAAAAATAGAGAGAAGATAGAATTTTCCCATGATTTTCAAATGATCATCTAATGTGACAAATAATTTATTATTTTATTTTGATTTTTTTAAATTAGAAAAATTAGAATTTTTGTGAAAGTTTCCTTTGAACCAAACACTACTTTTCAATTCATTTTGCTAGATGGAAGTTGGATATAATCTTGCTTACAGCAAGCAGCAAGTACCCTTAAAACTTTTCATGGATTGATTTTACCAGTATTAATAAAATCTGAAGACTGCCATATAGTTAGATCTGAAGGATTTCCAAATACATTATCTAAATGCCTGTTACCCTAACCTTGCTACTCAGCCAAAAGGGGAGAAAGGAGGACTGGAGCAGCGGGTCTGAAAGGGAAGGACCCATGTTAAGAGAATGGATCAGCAGGCACAGAGGCTGCCCTTTAATTAAGAGATGAGATAGTCTGGAGGAAGGTCAGATGAGGCAAGCAGTTGGCAGAGGAAATGAGTCCTGGACATATAAACCCGGCCTGAAGCCAGAAGTGGGGAGAAAGTGAGAGAGAAGCTCAGCTGGTTGTGAGAGAAGGTGCTTTCTGGGGACACACAGAGACTTGGTAACTCTTGTGTTACAGGAACCAGGAACCTGTGTGACCCAAACACTATGAGTTCATGAGGAGTCGCATGCTAGGGTGGGCAGCTCACCCCCTTCCTGTGATGTTTTTGTAGCAGGGATGAGAGAACTCCAGGTGAAGTGGTAGCCCTTTTGTTTCCTTTGCCGTATTGTTCCCAGGGAGGGAAGAAATTGTTGTTAAACCAGCAGCTTACTTTTATGTTAAAGTTAGACCAGTGGACTGGATGTAGCTGTAGGGACACGTGTGGAGGCCACAGTGAGGCGCCGGTTTGGTTCACCAAGGCCTACTATCCTGAGAGAGCAGGGTATAAGCCAGAGATGGCCATGACCCATGAGGGATGAGGCCGGGGTCAGAGACCCAGATTCCGAGAGGGCTAGGATTCATAAGCTAGCCCCTGGTGTGGTGGGCCTGGGCTGAGGCAGCCCACCTAGAAAAAGGCATGATTCTGGGGGTGGCTAGAGGTCTCAGTTATCAGATAAAATGTATTATGAGTCCAAGGGATTAATACTAACCAACACAGGTGCCAAATTTTATTTTTGCTGGAGTGGGGGGGGGGGGGGTGCTAGAATGATCGACATATTCCCTCTGCTTCCAGGGTGTGGGGAAGGGGGGTGGGGCACATGGCCCCTGAGACTTCTGTGCCTGCAGTGGGGCATGGGGTGCAGCCGGGTCAGACCAGTTCCAGGCAGGAGCCATCTCCGTAGCCCAGTTCCATGCCACTCCCCCTACCCCACCTCACCTTGGCGGCCATGGTGGTACGGTGCTCCCACCTGTACCAGGTCCTGCCTGCTGAGTTATGGAGTAAGAACCTGCCCAGGGCTGTCATGGCCTGGCTGCAGCCCCATGCCCCACTATGTGTGTAAAAATCTTGGTGGGGCGTGTGCTTCCTCACCATATTGCCTTGGTGCCCCCCTCTGCTGTGTCACTTGTGACCCCCACTTCCCTGACATGTTACCTGTGCACTCTTCCACCCCCACAGACTTACCTGCAGGGAGTTGTGGGAGCTGCTCTCCACCGCTGCTTGGATGCCACATGCATGTGCATACACAACACATGTGGCACCCCCTCCGTCCAATTGCCCTCCCCATTCCTCCCAGCCCCAAGCAGCCTCTTGCAGACTGCAATGCTGCCAGCTTGCTAGGAAAAACCTGCAGTTTCCTGTATTTTTCTCTATTAAAGGAGAAAATCCATGTTTCTCCACAGTGAACAGAAAACCTGGATCCCTGGCCTCAGTCATTTTCCTAAGAAATATTACATAATTTTCCCCAGGTTTGGGCCCCAACAACCCTCTTCCTGAGGTGAGGCAGGAAAGGGGGCAGCGCCCTCAGGCCGTCATGTACTCGGCGCCTATGCTGACCAATAATAACTTAAAATCTGAGACCATACATGGACTCAGCAACTTGGAAAGATCATACAGCATCTGATTGGCAAAGTTGATAGAACTGATGGGTCTGATTCACGTGCCTTTGTTTTATACCACTGCAACGTCATTAATTTCAACAGTATGGCTTTTGGTTTTCTTTGCACCCTACATTGTCCATAGGCATCTTACTGCTGTATCAGCACTCTAGCTGCCAAGATCAGCAACTCCTTCCTTGCTATTCAGTTACTGCCACATGTAATTAACCATCAAGTGTCACTATGGAATGTTATGATGCTTCTACTCCTTCTGTTTCCTTTACAATACTCTCAGGCTCTCCATTGTGAACTGTGAATGAGTAGTTTGGGAGCTGAACTCAGACTTTCCTATATTCTTCCACAGATACAAAATGCCAGGGCCTTTGTATACACCATGTTTCTTGCCTGTCATTGTGTTGCAACGGCATGACTGTTTGCACAAATGAGTTTTCTGGATGCTTTAAAAGTCTTTCTAGTGCATTAAAGTAAAACTCCTTGGATGTAGTTTAGTTTGGCTTGCCACATATTAAAGCACCGGTTCCATGGTTTCGTTATGTGCAAACAGAAAGGCACTCAAAGATATGCAATAAGTCTCTTTGTCCACCAGATGGTGCCGTGACTTTTTTGTAGTTCACCTCTTTGAATTGCTTCTGCTCTCAAATTGTTTCTGCTTTTTTTTCCCTCCTGGTGTGTGCCAACTCCATGCTTTGTCACAGCTGTGTGGCAAAGCATGGGTTGAGGGACCCTGGGCTGGGGGGTGGGGGCAGCGCTGTACCATCCTGCTCTCTTGTAGCATTGGCTAGGGACTGGGCTTAATTCACTTGAAAACCAAGTGCGTACAAACACTGGTGTGACGCTCCAAAATAAACAAGTTTAAATTTTATAAACCTATTTAATTCAATGAGGATTAAACCCCGCAGTTTGTACAGGTGACTCCAGTAAACAAAAGTAGATCAAATGACTGGTTGGTATAACCTTTTTAGTCCATGTTGCTATGTCACAAATGACTTGGCCAGGTAGTACTATCTGTAAAAAATTAATTCTTATAGTAACTTAAGACAGCCAAGCTCTTCTAGTATTCCATATAAAGAACTACATCTAAGAACATCAAAGTCATGTTTGAGCGCTCACAGTCAAGCTTGCTGTCTAAGTTCTTGCTGCATAAATACTTCACACTAGGAAAAATTCTGTGGTATTTACATTTTCAGTGTTTTACTCCTGACAACGGATGGAATAGGATTAGGCATCTGTGTCCTTATACAGAAAAATACTCAGTGGCTTCAAATCTAAGGATTTGATTCAGTTCAATACAAGAACTAATGTCCACATAGAGTTTTGTAGGCAGGATGCTAGACAGAGTCCAGTTTGACATTTAGAGCAAAACCTCACCTGGCATTTTGAAGTGTTTCCTTCTGGTGTGGCTAGAAGTAAAGGCAAAGTTGGTGCACTGCCTACTAAAGACTGCTGGTAGGACTTAGAGTTCTTCCCCAGAGGGGGATGAATGTATTAGCTCTCTGATGCCAGTCTAAGAAGAATCTGCTTCAGTTGCTCATGTTCCTGTAGAGAAGGGGTGTCAATAATATGGCCTGTGGGTTAAATATGGCCGATTGAGCCATTTCATTCAGCCCACTGAGTTACTGGAAGTTGGCGTGGAAGTGGGGGGGAGGGGATGACTGCAGGATTTGAGGCCTCTGGACTTGTTCACTGGCAACAGAAGGACAAGGGAGGGATGTGCTCCCACAGCCCTACTCCCCCTGTGGCTGCCTGGCCTACCTCCCTTTGGCCCTGCTGCCACCAGACTGGTGGCACCCTGCTGTTGCCTCACCGGATCCGGTCCAGGAGGAGATCTGCAGTCTGGATGCAGCCTGGGACCCAGGATGAGTTTGACACACCTGCTGTAGAGCATCAGTCAAGTTCCCTTGAAAAATATCTAGCATTTGTTGGAATTTGCAGCTAATCTCTTAGTTACAAAACAAATTTTCCCCATTGGTGCATAATTATAAAGGAATACATCTCTGTGCTGATCCTCTCTAGATCTGTTTTTGACAGATAAATTATTTCATGACACAAGCTTTTATTTTCTGGTATTTATGCAGGGGAAGTAAAACACTATTAGGTTGTATGACACCTTTCTCAACCTGTTAGCTAGTAAGGTAAGGAAACAAACTGATAAGTGCTTCATTTTTCAGCCTGTGCTTTAGCTCTTAAAACTTCTCACAAATTATACTCCCATGTGAGTGTCCTGGGATTTCTTACAATGAGCAAAGCCTCCAAAATATCAAACTACACCCCACAGTCCTTACCATGTTCTGCTGACTGTGTCGTTAAGTGTCCATTTGAACTCTGATTCTGTACACTGGATTAAGTCAGGGTCAACTGAATTGATTTCACTGGAGATATTCTGTTTTTTTGGTAAAACCAAGAACAGAAGTTGAGGTGGTATATCTCCTTTTTTGGATAATCCGATGATGTGAGCCTAAGACAAGTTAGGGTTGGAGCTGGAATTTGACAGTGATTCTGTAAACCTACCATTTCATTTTTCATTAGTAAAGCTTTCTCCCATGAAATGCCCTAATGAATTTTGATAAGGTTATAAATTAAAACAAGAATTTTCCAAGGCCAGCCCCACAAGTTGTATCTTATAACATGTTCTCTGAGTTGCATTCTTTCTGCTTCAAACATTATTCTACAGTACCACATGCATTTTGCAGGGCTGAGGGTAACACAATTTTTTTGTCAGTGTACTAAGGTTATATGAGGGCACAGAGCATACTGATATGAGAAATTAGAATGATGGAATTTTAAAATGTCATTTTTCTTGTTAGTCTGACTCTAGTTGAACTGAAGTGCACACAAAACTTGTCTGACAGTAAATAGCATCAAAAGCTGCCATTTTCAAAGGCATTTGTAAGATTTAGAGATGACTTGCATTAAAATCAATGAAACATATTTTATGCAAAGTTATGGCCAGATTTTCAGATATTGTCGTCATCAACTTGCTCCAATCTCTTCTTAAACTTTTATCTTTTCAACTGAAAACACTTATTCTCTCCCTCTGTTTTAACTCTTACTTTTAAAACTGTTCTCTCTGGGGAAGTCTTGTCTACACCACAAACAAAAAATGTTCCAATGCCCAGGCTGAAGGTCAGATGGTGACAACATACCACAGCCCACAAGAAAGCTAACATATTTAATGATTTCTTTGCCTCTGTCTTCCTAAGTAGGGACCAG
>NW_017728931.1:34047303-34103538 GCF_001723895.1 Crocodylus porosus
GGTCCAGAGGAGGGCCACTCGTATGATCAGGGGACAACAGGGCAGGCCCTATGAGGAGAGGCTACGGGATCTGAACCTGTTCAGCCTCCAAAAGAGAAGGCTGAGGGGGGATCTTGTGGCCGGTTATAAACAAGTCAGGGGGGATCAGCGGGCATTGGGGGAGTCACTGTTCCCCTGAGCACCGCCAGGAGTGAACAGGAATAACGGTCACAAGCTGGCAGAGGGTAGGTTTAGGTTAGATATCAGGAGGTACTACTTCACCGTCAGGGCGGCTAGGGTCTGGAACTAACTTCCAAGAGAAGTGGTGCAGGGTCCTACCCTGGGGGTGTCTAAGAGGAGGCTAGATGAACATCTTGCTGGGGTCATTTGACCCCAATATTCTTTCCTGCCTTGGCAGGGGTTGGACTAGATGATCTGCTCAGGTCCCTTCCGACCCTAGAAACTATGAAATACTGGATATTTGCTCAACTCATAATGAGGAACTGTAAGACAAGACAAACAGGTCTGATATCAGTGTACAAGCATGTCTATGACTAACTCATTAAGGATAGCAAATTCATCCTCCAAATAAGACCCTCTAAGAATTGCACTGCAATCCAATAGTTTTTCTTTTAACTATGTAAGATTTTAATTTGAGAATTTCAAAAGTTTTCTCCTTTAGTTAAGGACCTGCTTGTTCTCCCCCGGCCCCCAGATTCTGTCTCTGTTTTCATTTGGGCTTCTTCACATTCCCAGTGTGACACAGGTATAAATGTTGATGTGCTGCCAAAAACCCTTGTACTTGTTGTCATTTAATGTACTTTCTAAGCCATTCCAACATAGTTTGGATAGGAGATACATTACTTTCCATTGTTTTTCCAGCTAACCTACATGAGGATCTGACTCTCTATAGGACTCTGTCCCATTCCAATGAAGTCCTGGACCAGGATTACAATTTGGTTTGTATCTGTCTTGCTAGATATGCTATTTGTTCATCAGTTCTTATCATTTACAGTAAAATTCTGGGTACTATGATGTTTCCAATCACAAATGTTTTTGCTATCAGGTTATATTGTGATCTCAGTTACACTTGGGGAACTGCACTGAAATCAGTGGGGTTGCACTCATCAGAGAGCATAGTACCAATGTAAACTTAAAGATAGGGGCAAATACGTGGAATGACAGAGAGCAGAGATGGCAGAACATCTTACTGAACATTCAAAGCTTTCGCCTGACCCTAGAGAAGCCAATAGGAGTTTTTCAATTAATGGCAACAGGAGAAGTATATGACTTTCACAGTTCCTGTTTCTACATGCTGCAACACAGATGCATCCCATACCCTGCTATGGAATAAAAGATGGCAAACTCTTCGTTGCTGTGGCAACGGGAGAGAGGACTCTTTGCTATCATGTTCTGTTGTAATTTTGAAGCTCAGCATCTGTTTTGTGGCATGTCATGTGTTTCTCTCCTGGATCAAATTAATGTTTTCTTCCTCTGCAAAACGCCCATCAGGGAAAGGGCAAAGAAGAAAACCATCAACACAAACAGCCTCCAGATGCCGCTTCACCTCCCCCCCACTTCACATCTGCTGTAATTGTTAAATCATGTTTGCAAATAACAAGTGAATGCTGCCTTGTACCTCTCAACCACTCCCCAAGATATAGGAGATGAATGCAGCCAGCGCTCTGCACATCCCCTCAACGGATATGAGAGATGAAACTCAATTAAACTGGTTCAGAAGAATGCCAAGGTCTCTTTTAGGGAGATTATCAACTGAAGTCTGCACAGAATTTATAGCTTTGGCTGCCTTCCTTTGCCATCTTTTTCTTACTAAATCTCTCACTCCTGTGGCACTTGGATTTGTTGACCTCTCATCTTTGGGTTGTTAACACCCCTTGCAGCTCAGAGCAGTGTGGAGGCAGCACAGGAAGCAACAGTGGACAGAAATATGATTAATGACATGCTGACCGAGGTCAGCAGCCCCTCTATGAACAGACACAGGCAGGCAGTCCAAATGACACAAGGCTGCAAGTGAAATTTTGCTCTGGTCTGCTCTTTTTTACAGTAGGCATATTCCCAAATTGACATTCAGAAAATCCTGCTTGGGAAGCAAAAGCACATTGTGCCCAGGGGCTGAAAACATGTGTTTTCTAGTTTGGGCCTACCTAGCTTAGGTAAGTGGGCCTACCTAGCTTAGGTAAGTGACAAGGACCAGATTCCAAAGAAGGCAAATTGGAAAATCTGAATTGTGCTGATTTACATCCACCTCCACTTGAAGAATCACAATGGGCTTTACAAATATTGGTCACTTAAACCTAACCATATTCTTTCTGAGGAAGGGTTGTGAAGTATTTTCCCCATGTAGAGATAGTAAAACTGAGATAGAGAGAAGTTAAGTTATTTGTCCAAGGTCATACAGATCATATTATAGATTAAGTCTCTTGATTCTTGGTCCCGTGTACAGTTTTTGGTGCCTCACAAATGAAAAAGTCCTTGTGTCTTCAAACACAATCCTCTGACTCAGAAGAGGATAAAACTCTCTTAGCACACATCCTTGAACATTTAAAACTCTGAAGTACCAAAGGAGATATTGCATCACGAAATGAATAGCACACAATGAACAGGGACCTGCAAACCATAGTAAGAAAGAATAATTTTACTCATACTTTCTATCCCAGAGGAGGTTGAAGTGATTTTTTTTTTTTTTACATAAACTGGCTTAGGATTCTTTGGGCAAAAAATGGGAACATAAATGGACCATCATCTTTTTGGTGAAGCTAGAATTAGTCTGGTAGACAGGTGTATGGCATACTTCCTTTGTCAGGGTGCCTCCCTATTCTTCCAGAGCTCAGCTTTTATTTAAAAAAGGCTCTAGGTACTAGAGTTGATTCGAGTGAATAATGTGAAGACATCTCCTGGGATAGGGATAGACATTCAAAAAGCCTGAGCCTGAATTGATTCAACGTTTGCAGGTTATTCTAACCCGGCTAGGCTGAACCAGTTTCTAACCATTCAGACAATCCCTCTGGGCTGAGGAAACTCAGGCACATGACTGCAGTGGCTCAGGCTAGAAGCTGGGGGTGCTAGACCCCTTCCACAGAGATAATCTGAGAAGGGTGTGGCCAGGCCCCAGCAGGGCTCTGGTTAGGGAGGGATGTGAATCCCCACTCTGCCTACACCATCCCAGGTTTTTCTCTGCTCGCTGCTCAAGGGGCAGGCATGTCGCCGGCCTGCAGCCCCGGGCTAGCACTCTGAGGCAGTGCATGCATCTGTTGATGATGCAGAGCTTTTCACTCTCCCTCCCTGCTTCTGTATACTGTCTGTAGAAAACTAACAGGAAAGCAAGCCACGGGAGGGGGGAGAGGGGAGCTGATAACAGTGTTTATCATCCTTATGTCAGTGTTTGTTGCCCCATTAACAGAGAGATGTTACCAGTTATCTGTTGATTCAGCACAGACTCAGCATGTGGCTTGCTGGCTAATACACAGACACCACTCAGCAAGGCAGAGGGTAGGGGGAATTTGTGCCTAGCAGAGTGGTGAGGGGGAGGGAGGGAGTACACATCTCTTCTCAAACAGCGTTTCCAAGGTAGGACATTAAGCTACCTGTTGATTAGCTCCAAAAAGCCTGTCTGCTTCTGTTGTCTCCCACAGCATGGACTGTAGCCAGCATGTGGTCTGCTAGCTAATGCTGAGGTGTCTGTGAGGGATGGGAAATGCCTGCTTAGCACAGTGGGGAGGGGAGGGGAGAAGTAGAATCCAGGCAGACAACTGCAGAGACTGCCAAGCTTTAGTGAGGCAGTGGAGGGGAGGGGCCAGCCCTGATGTGGAGCAGAAGCTCTGCCCAGCTGGGGAGCATGCCAGGATGCTGGGGGAGTCTGATCTATATAAAACCAGCAAGGGGTCTGGGACAGATTTTGCACAAACCGATTTGAGCCAAATCAGTTACGTCTGATACTACATTCAACCAGGTTTATCTCAAACCAATTTCAACCATTCTCAAACTGGTTTATGTGCGCCAAACATCTGTTCTGTTACAGGTTTAAACCAGTTTCTGATCACTTAAATTGGTTTGTGTGTAATGTCTGTCCCTAGCCCTAAGGTTTACAGAGAGTTCTGAGAACATATCTACACTGTTAACTAGCTATATGAGAAGGCACCATACTGAAACACATCATATGCTTCCCCCGCCCCCACCCCAAATTAATTAGTTTTCCTGCAGCTTTGCATGAAGGCAACAACATGATTTCTGGCTTGGGAGAGAGCACTGGGAGAGAAAACAGGGCACTGGCCACCATGTCACTAATGTACAGCCAGCATCACTCCACTGCTTCCCTCATTTCCAATATATTTCCTATCAGAAGAAGCATGTTTTCAAACTACAGTATTAGACAGTGCAGTTTTCCGTTTTTAAATCTGATCTCTCATGGAACATAAACCAATTAAGTGACAAAATCCAAAGCTTCACATAGAATTATGCTCTTAGAGAGGATATAGGTTATCAGTCATTTCTTTGGGGACTGATCTTGGGACCAGCGAGACTGAAGACATAGCATTCATTAATGACTTGGAAGAGGAAATGGGCAGCAAAAGAGTTGTTTGCTATGATATTCAGCTCTTTCACTCACAGTTAATGGCAAACATTTCAGGAAGTCTTAAAGACATCTATGGTCATGCGGCTTACATTAATCTGGGTGACTGTAGATTGGGTTCAGGGTGTGCACACTTTTGCTGGCGCCAGGAGCTGTGCCACGAACTCAGCCTAAGAAAGTTGGGGTGTGGAGAGGGGTGAGTAGGATCCAGGGAGGGGGAAGCAGCAGGTCCACAGGGCAAGGGGGCATTGACAGGTCCAGGGTGGTGGGTGGAATGGGAAGTGGGCTGGAGGGTCTGCAAGGGGAGGGCTGGTGGGCCCACTGTGGGGGAGTTGTCTGTCTGGAGATGGAAAGTCAGAGGGCAGGAGTGGGGGGCAAGGGTAGGAAATGTTCAGCCCCAAGACTCGGGTGAGCAGCTGGGGTGCGCGCCAAACATGCAGATATTCATTAGATTGGGTTAATCCCTTTACAATCTAACTTAGTTCACCTCCTCAGCTGAACTAAGTTAGACTGGGCTGGCCATTTTTTGCTTGATCTAACCTCCCCAAACATCTGTACAGAATGGCACTTAGATTAACCTTAGTTACACTTTGATCTAAGTGTAACATCTGCACATAACTTATGTGAGCAACTGGGACAAGCTCCTACAAAGTTCATGCAGCTAAATGAGATGCAGAGAACTGAATGCATGCTGAAGATGTTCTACCTTTTAGGTTCTAAACTTCACCAAAACATCAGATAATCACTATATGTAAATGTAATTTGTTAGCTCACATTTTGACTGCATGTCTTGGATATAGTGAACTTACAAAGGGTGCTGAAGTCAAATTTGTCCCTCAATTATTTTTGCCAAAAATTTTTAAACTCAGAAACTGTAGCTGAGGCTGTCGATTCACAAGACAAAAACAAACAGGAAGCAGCAGTGTAGGGTTTTCATCATGCTGCTTTGTCAAACCTTCTAAGAATCCATTTCTAGGTTAAAGAGTGGTTCAGACTCAGACCAGCCTTATGCGATGCCCACTGAGGTCAGTGCAAAGCCTACATTTGACTTCTGTGGGATTAGCAAATATTGGGTATCGATTCAGTCTTTTAAATCTCAGTCCTCAAATAAAGATGCCAGTTAAAATCTATTATGTTGATTTATGTGAATTAGACTATTAAAAACTCATAGTTGGTCAGACCCATTTCGTATACAAATATGGAATTAGTGACAGAATTTTGTCACTAATTACCTAAGACAGATTCATCTAAATCTGGAAACTAGAAAATAGGGCCTATTTAGGCACATAAAATAGGCCTGATTTTAGAGAGACTGCCTGCCTGGAGCTCTCTGAGCCTACAAGCTGAGTTATTTAAGTATAGCAGGCAGCATTTGGCTACTGAAATTAATTGGCATTTTTTCTAATTACAAAGGCTAGCGCTTACTGCAAAGAAGACCACCAGCCTCTACTACCGACCATACTTCTTTTCAGTGCCTGTGTACTGACTGAATATGGTCCCTTTGTGAGCCATCTCTTGGATTTGCTCGCTGAGTCAGAGGGGGAATTGGGAAGCCTTTGCCTCCTTGAAAGCTGTTGATATCATTGACAATTATAGCACAACCATTGCCAGTGTAACTGTCTGAAGATTCTAGCCCTAACATTTCCAGACCATATGACTTCTAGGTGTTTTAGAAGTGAATATAAAGTCTCTAGTGATAAAAGAGGGATGTGGAGGATACCAGACCTCTTCCCATGGGGGGCCCAGGGCCTTTGGGCCCCCACCTATGCTAACCAATAATTTCAAATAGGAGACCATACAAGGACTCGGCAACTTGGGAAAATCATACAGCATTTGGTTGGCAAAGCTGATAGAACCAATGGGTCTGATTCACATGCCTTTGTTTTATACCACTGCCACACCATTAACTTCAACAGCATGGCTTTTGGTTTTCTTTGATCCCTTCATTGTCCATAGGCATCCTACTCCTGTTCCTCCCCTCTAGCTGTCAAGATGAGCACTCCTACCTTCAGATAACATAGTGATATGTTGGAAAATGTTGCTTTCTCCTAAACATTCTGCTGTCAGCATTCCGAATTAGTTGAAATGTTTTTTTTTAATTTTCAGTTACTTTGTACAAAGAGGTCCTGAACTCCAAAGGACAAGCAGAACAGATAATTCCCTAACAAGCAAAGTCTGAAGGCTTAATTTAGCCCTGACAAAAGCAGATGCAATTCCATTGACTTCACTGGAGTTACAGAATGTCCACCTAATGTACAAAAGGGTTGATCTATTCCTACTCTCATAGTTTAGCTCTGTGTTGCCTAGAAACCTTTGCTTTCAAAGTAATTAACCATGTGTCAACATCTTGTAACACTGAAGTACAATTAAATAAATGAATAATAGGCAGATGTACATTTTAAAACATCCCTATAAGAGACTTCTAATAGCAAGTATTGATCTTTGTTTCTTCTTAAGATCAGCATTTAACATCAGTTACTGAAGAAGAATCAAGGCTGTGAGAATCGATATCAATTATTTTACATCTACTTTCCCCTCCCCCAGTTTCCTGTAAGTATCAAACCATGATAATACTTAGGGATGATGGGTGCCTAAGGAATGATGTGTTTTTCCTTCTAAGTTATCACTTTGCTACAGCAAATGTGCACAAATTCTTCAGGATTCTTCCAGTACTAAAAGCCCAGAGAGAGACAGAGGAAAGTTGCTTACTGTTTCTAGGCTTCTCCTCATCCATGCCTTCATCTTCATTTTCTGGATCAATGTCTTCTGCTTGAGTTATCCAGTCCAGGTACCCCTTCAAGTCCTCTTCCAGTTGCTGCTTCTCCCGCAACTTCTGAAAGTCACCCCGGGCCTTTGCCTTTTCTCTTTCCTTTGAAAACTCCCTGGCAAGAGGGAGGGAGGGGCAGGATGTAGACAGAAAAGATTGAAAAATAATGGATTAGATTGGTTTGCATTGGAAATACTTCATCTCTTAACTGAGACACTTAACGGCCTCTCTTCATTCAAAGTCCCATTGATATGTATGTGGAGCAGTGCCTGTCAGACACACAGATATGACAGCTGGCCTATTTACTTTCTCCCTGTGTTTGGAAGAAACTAAGTACACTTTTACACCTTCAAATCTCAACATTTGCTTATGCATTCAAATTAAATTTACATTTAAAGTGACATTTCTGTAAAATGTCACTCTTTTCCTATTATCATTCTTTTTCATACGTTTCTCTTTACAGGCTATTTGTGAATATCTGTGCTAATAGTCACTATTAACCCAATAAGCCAAATTAAATGTTAGGCAATAATTTGACATCTGCAGAGTTGAGCAGTGGCTCTGACTTTTAGTGAGGTCTTAACCCAACCTCCAGTATCACAGGTGAAATTGTACCTAAATTGGTCCAGTTGTGGATATAATCAATGGCAACTACCATTCTGTGAGCTCATTTAACTGCGAGGGAAAACTGCACCCACAAATTTAGAGAAGTATGTTTTGCCATAGGAATCCAGAAGAAGAAGCTATTATCTGATTCTGACTGACTAAAACAAAGCCTTTGGAAATACAAAAAGAGGGAGAAAAATGTAAGCAAATATTGGCTTCTGAGTGGCTTGGGGGTAGATACTCGGTAGCCTGATGAAAAAGTGTTATTTAGCGTATGTGCTTAACACAGCATGTAGAAGAAAGAATGTCATGTTGCTTATCCATTTTTGTTATGTGGGCTGCCTTCTCACCTCCTTTCTGACAGAGAATCATACATTTCCTCAGCTCTTTTTGAGCTGCTGCATAGGTCTCCAGTTATACTCTCTGCAATGGTTCTAAGCCAGTGGTCTCCAAAGTGGGGTGCGCAAGATGATCCATTGGGGTGTGGGAAGAAAATACTAGAACTTCTATTTATATTTATATAAATATACACATATTGGGGGGTGCACGCTCAAAAATTTTTTACTGATAGGGGTGCGCGATCAAAAAAGTTTGGAGACCATTGTTCTAAGCCAGTGACATGCTTTTATTTTAAAAAGTGAGTTTTGGTGATACAGATGTATGCTGAACTGACAGACCTCAACCTCTGAGACATTTATTCACAGAACGAGTAGAGCACGGGCAGTAAGAGTGGCATCTTCCTACACTGCTCTGCCAACGGGGATCCATCTAGACTTCTGGGAACTGGATTTGGTTCTACACAGGCCCTGTGTCTTGCACAGTCATTTACTAAATTGAATATTGGTACCATTTTACACCCACATAGCACATGTATATACAGCTGGCTGAAGCATGAGGCTGGGGGACTCAACCCCACCATCTCTGGGCAAGTTCACTGACTGGTCAAAGATAATTATTCTCTTTGGAAAGACAGCCAACAAAGGATGGTATTTTCAAAACTGTTCAACCTTGTTTTGGGTCTACTATCATTGAAGTCTATGCTGATTTTACCATTGACTTCATTTAATTAGAGAGAGAATTAGACCAAAGCTAAACACTTTTGAAAATCATACCCAAAGATGTCAATCAGCGTCAACTACTTTGTCCTCAAGTAGCTCAGGTAGAGTCAGTGTCTACTACTGTGGAAGAAGTGGTTTCCATTTTGCTTAATCCCAAGTCAACTGAAATCAATGGGAAGATTCCCAGTAATTTCAATGGGCTTTAGATCAAGTCTTTTGTGGGGTTTCTATGCAACTTCAACTGTTAAAAAATAAATATAGGAAATGGTCTTCCTGAACTGGACTAGCCTGTAGAACAGAGCATGTGACAACAAATACCTGCATAACCTTCTCTTTTGCTATCTTGCTAGGTTTTTATCTGGCCTCATGGGCTTGTGAGAATGAGGGCTGAATGTGGAGAACCCTCTGGACTGAGAGTAGCTTCGCAACTACTCCTAAGGTAGTTCTGCCTCAAGGCAGCAATAGTTAACACAAATAGGTCAAAAATGAAAAATCAAGCTTTCTTATCCTGGAAGCCACTTTGTTGTTTGGATAGGTATAAAAGATGTATGGTGAAAAATGTAATCAATAATAATAACACTTTCCACTTCTACACAATCTTTCCCCTGGGACTCTCGAAGTGCTTTTAGTCACCTTAATGAATTAGCCCCCAGAAAACCTATTTAAGGTTGGTAAATGTTATTAACCCTATTTTATCAATGGATAAGCAGAAGATCAGAGAAATTAGAGCAAAATATAAATCGTGCCTGGGTGCTTAAATTTAAGTATGCAAATCCACCATCAAGACAAGTAGCCTGATTTTCAAAGGTGCTGAGCACTTGACTCCACTGTGAACTGTGGGCTGGCCACAGTTACATGGATGTGGACTGAAGTGGCTAAGTTGAGATAACCAAATATAAATAATGTTGGCTTTTGGTATGAGTCAGTCCAGATCAGAGTCAGAACTGAAAATTCCTAGATGCCCAATTTAAATGATCAACAATAGCATGGACCTTTCTCCAAAGTTGTATGGGTATTTCCCATTTAAGAAACCCCTCTAAAGAAAATGACACAAACAAATATCCTTAATTTCTGAGCTGAAGTAACCTTAATACATTGAGAACAAGGGAGGATTGAAACTGATGAACGAATTCAAAACATTTCATAGGTAGTATGCCACCTTGCAGCCAGGTTAATTCAGTTAATGACCAACAACTGTTCCCAAGGGATGGCTATTTAGTATCCTGTATGAAATGGATTGATGATTTCAGAGAAGCTCCTAGCACGCAGATCAGCACTTCTCCTAAAATGACCATCCCACTTGGCACCAATTGCTTTTACTGACAGCCCCAGGAGAGAGGCCAGTGATTCAATGGGCCTATTCAATGAATGACCATCTCAAGCTTATAGGAGGCCTTTTCAGAGTAAGGTTGGAATATGATGGCAGGGTGGAATAGGGGAAGCTTGCAGAAGTATTGACCAGCCTGCCTTCTTTCAGGGAATAGGCAAGATTTATTCAGGGCTTCAAACTGGACAGGTTCTACTAGTGTTTATTTTGCTTCATTTTCTCCCTCTTTCCATAGAGAGCTAAAGAAATATTCATTTAGACACAAACTCAACAAACAAGTGATTTTCACTGTGTGAGAGGCTAACTCAAGATCACAAGTATAAATTCCCTCTCCTGTCCTGTATGCATCTGGGAATGGTTTTCCTTCCCCCTCTGGTGATGTATTACACCATTCTTGTTCTACATTCCATTGCTGTATGCTTTTCTGGTGCTGGGAGGAGCAATGGAAAGTGATGAAAACAGCAACATTACAGCAGTTTAAAGGACTTTCTTTAAGCCCAGAACAATGATTCAAACCTGACCTACTCTGGTAGGTGGCATAGGTAGGTGCTATATTATTAGGTTCCTGTTAGGTATAGGCTGAAAAAAACAGAAATGTGAATCTGAATACCTCCATGATTCAAGGGTGCACAATATTCAAAAGCTGAACTCAAATTTGGTACAAATCTCACCTGCTCCCTCATGTCTCACTGGTGGGCTGAAATGGACAACACAGGCATGAGCACCCTAACTCTTTGGGGGAACTGAAACCAAAAGTCAAAGCTGCTGCTTTAGCTATTATCTAAAATCATCTTGCTTGGATGGAGACATAATGTATAGTATTTTCCTTAGGACATATGTAAATCCTCTGAATTTAAATCAAGTGAATGGTAGGATTATAGCCATGTACTTTAATATCTGTTTTAGCATTTACTTAAGCACATGAACAGAAAGTAGCTTGGGTTGATCACAAAGGCTATAAAGAATGAAATACCCAAGGAAGATATAAGATGGCCTTCATTTTAGCCAGATCTGCACATAGCCATGAGTTCTGCAGCTGCAAGAAGTAGGTGCATTCAAAGCATTTCAGTGAGTGCAATTAGTTGCACCCACAACATTGAGAAGCAATTAAAATTAGGCCTATATGAACAAGAACATAGTATTATCTCTTTAACTGATGAAGTGTAAGAAATCATTTCTCTGCCTACAGCTCAGTGGATAAATGGAGAGGGAAATTCAAGAGACACACAGAATAAGTTACTTAAAACTACACTATTCATGAGCAATATTATAATGTACCATCTATACAGATTAAATCAATAATAGCTAGGTGTGAGAGAAATATCTGAGTCTGGGCTCAGGGGCATGGGAGGGAATATTTAATGGCTCAGTATAATTCAGAACTGCTTTAGAAAGTGCAATTTGAGATTTGCTTTTTTTTCCCCCCCAAAGATTTTTGGTACCCTCAACTTCTCATTGTAGCTTGCTAAGGGCTAATATCTTTTCAGGGCTATGACCAATAAATGGCACCCAAGGTACATATGAAAAGTACAGTATAAATTGTGTCACAACATACTGTCAAAACATAGTTAAGAAGATCCAAATCAATGATGACACCAGGATGGACCATATGATTAATTTCAAGTCTCTCTAGGAAGTACTTACATGTGGTATGACTGTGATGATGTCACTATTTTAGGTGCTATGCACTTAGATACCAAACATTTTTTGAGTCTAAGTCAGATGGGGAAATTCAGTTTTCAAATGTCAGCTGAATAATAGGATAGCCAAATGTTCCATTGTTTAAATACCAAGATCGCTTTGTTTATAGTGGAAATTTCTTAGGGCTGGCAGTGTGGGCACTGACAATTCTTTTTTAAAATGGACATCATAATCTTTAATCAGTTTCCACAGACTGTCTTTGATTGCATCTTTACATGATGGCTTTGTTAACCCACTTTTTTACATGCTTACCTGTTGATTTGAATATTAAATAGAGGACTTTCTGGCATTAGGGAATTTTTTTTGAAAACTGTATCCACACTATCATTGTCGAGGCTTCCACAGACTATTGCCTCACACTTTACTTTCAGGACCTCTTTTCCTCTCCAGTTTTTAATTTGAAGCTCCTTGCAGCAGGTGTCAGAGCTGCATGTTTCCCTCAAGACAGGTAATGCAGAAATGAATGAATGCACTTCAAAACTTATTGTTGTTTGATTCTTTTCAGGCAACTAACGGGGGAGGGGGGGAAAGAGAGGAGGGGTGTTCTTATTTGATCCTACTGGTTGCTTGCCCTTCCTGTTACCCCAAAATCCATGCACATAATTTCTCCAATGCATCTAAGTTCTCATTCTCTTAAGGAAGGATTGTTTCTGATTAGCAATGGCCCCACAACCAAGAGAACATCAAATATTAGATGTGAGAGGTTAGAGAAGTCTGGCAAGCCAATATGTATGGGCTTGTACAACTTTCACTGGAAGCTCATTTAGAAGAAGCAAGATTTTCCAGGAACAAATGCTTAAAAGTAAAGCTTCGAAAGCCATGTTTATGCACCTAAATAATGTGGCTCATTTTAAAAAATAGGAAGCACCCAGAAATGCCAAAATATGGCATTTGGAATCTTATGCTACAGAATCATTTTTTGAAATGTTGTCAGGAATGTTTGTTGGCTTGAATCTTTCAATTACCTGGTTTCCCAAGGGCGGCAAAATTTTAACAACTGGGACTTTAACAGCTGCTTTTATTCAAGGCTACTGCTTACTTGGCCTCAGCAATGATGCTTTGTAGCAATGGGTAAACTGCAGATGTCTAGGGACATATTAACCGCAAGGCAGAACTGCCTCTCCTACTCCTATGATCACCTTGATAATGGGTCAGAAGGAAATTAAATCTCCTTGTATCATGCCTAATCTTGAAATCTGTGCTACAAAGATGATGTGCCTGTAGAAAAACATAATGAGTTCCTTTGAGGAAAACAATCTTCAAGGTTAGTCTATGCTCCAAAGGCATAACACTAGAACCTCCCAGCTGAGAGAATAATTTGGCAGAATTCCCATCCTAAAATATTTGGGGATTTGCCTTCTATGCTGCTATTCCACATTAACTTCCACTGATTCTTCCATAGATTTTACTGCTACTACTTCCCTTCCATGGCATCAGACTATCCTTATTGGGGCAGTCTTACCGGTGACTGTTGTTACATGGTTCCTCTCTCAGTTTTCAGGAGCAGGTATTTTAAAGATACTTTGTTGGTTTTTCCTTTTGTGATTTACTTTTCCACTTCCTAGGTCCACACAATGCCAAGTTTTGCTATTTGCACAACAAAGACAAGGCATTTTACTAAGGGCTCTAGAGAACGTCCCATCATTGCCCCATTACACTTGTAACCAAAGAGAAGGAATAGAGATACAAATTAAAAATATAAATAATAAAAAAACATTTTCCTGGTACTGCTTACCCGCTAAGCACACCGAGAACCAAGTTAAGTACAAAAAATGACCCTATGATGATTAGTGTAACAAAATAGATCCAGGGCCAGTCCCTTCCTATGGCATCATTGACCTGGAAGAGTGGAATGATAATTAGTGAGACAGCTCAGTTTCTGAGCACTGCAAGACTCCAGCCAAAGAGATCCCAAGTCACCAGTACCACAGATTTATCTATTTGCCTTTACAGCAGTTTATGATTGAGAACAAGCTTTCTCCTCTCCAGGTTAGCTGGAGTTCAGAATTTTGGTTAGACTGAAGTGAAATACTTTCATCAGAGAATAATACTCTGCTCTTCCATGCATTTTGGCTGCTGGAGTTTTAAAAGTTCTTTGAGTGAGAAGCAACACAAAGCTTCCTCAGATTCAGGTGTTTAGCTGTTTGCATGGAGGACAGGAGGAAAGGGATCCTGGTGATGGGGAACAACCCTTATTATGGAGTCTTGCCCTGCAGCATTGGAAAAAGGACACCAAAACTGGCAGCTTACCCGCTCAACACACCAAGAACCAGATTTAGAACGAAAAAGGATCCAAAGATGACCAGACTGACAAAATACACCCATGGTAACTCATAGCCCATAGCGTCCTGCATCTGGAAAGACGAAGGAAAGTTAGAAGACAGAGAGGGAAAGCAGAAATGATTAGGTGAAGGAACAGATGGAAAGGTTTGTAAACAGAGTCTCTACTTTATGCACACATGATTATATCATATCATGTGTGTTTTTTCCCCTTTATGTTATCTTAATGTATGAGTATTCCCTTTCATTTCCTTTGTTCTCTGTTTCCCCATTAGTCTGACCTTTTGGGGTAACTATTAAAAATAGCAGCTCTTATCAACAGTCACCACGGAGTACAGTCTCATATACTAGTTATTTTCCATTCTAATCATAGGTGAGAACTGTGCTACTCAGAGGGCAGTGTGCAGTAACAGGTGGCAAATGCTGGCTCTTTAATGGCAATTCTCTGGTAACTGCCACACTGTTCACCATAATCATGACAGTCCTTGGGTCCCTTAGAGAAAAATCCTGACAATGCCCTTCATTTTCTGATGGTTTGGAGTGCTTTCTAAACCTTTTTAACCTGTTTTTTTCTGTCTAAAGATGCTACTTGTGTCAAAAAGGGACTCCTGAATGTCCTGATTCCTGCAGTTTCTGATTCTGTAGCTGAATGGTGTGATTGCAATCCCAGATTTGATAAGACAGTAGGTGGCTGCATACTGAATAGTCTGAGCACCAGAACCTGGCTATATGGAGAACTGTCAGAATAAGTCTTGTAAGCACAAATACCATTATAAGGGCCACCCCCTCTCTTAATATCCGGTTAGAATTTCATGTGTTTGAATGTTCAAGTGAAAATATATCATCACCAGTGTCATCTTTCTTCCCGTCACGAATATAACATCATTTACCTCCCTTCCAGTTCATAAATATGAATCTCCTAGGCAGATATGGCACCAGCAAAGCTACTAGGTTGTGGGCAACATCTTCAGGAGTATCTATATGACCTAGGAATTTAAGTTTGCTATTCAAAAGTCCCCAAATTGTATTTATAATATTTATTTGAGTATAAGTTGACCCCCAAATAATTACATTTTATATATGGGGAATGTATAGTTATTGGAGATGTGCTTTGAATTTGTCCTCCTCCCATAGCAATAGCAGGGAAAATAAATCTAGGGGGATCAGGTAGTCCTCTTGCTCTCTGCCTCTCCCCAACTTTGTCCCTCTACCCCCTCTATATGGTCAAACTTGCTTTCCTTGAACATGTGGAAATAAGAAACATATCTGAAAACTCTGACCCTGAAATTAAATGTAGCTGTGGGAATTATGCATATAGTACACACAGACTTAGTTCACCTAGAATTGATTCATGCTATCTTTTTCATAACTATTGCAAGTTTTAACACAGTTACTCTACAAGCACAATTTTTATATATAACACTAACTATGCAAAATTAGAAGGCTCTTGACTTACCATGTAGTTTATTGGTCTGGGTCCCACCAGAGTCAACATCATTTCAAGCCATGGTGACCCCAGAGCTTAGCACTACTTAGTTTGTATCTGTACTCCAGATACCCCCAACAAAGGAGCCATGTGCTAATTAGCTCCCACTCCTGACTGGAACCAGATGTTTTTGTCATAAGTCCTGGGACCCTCCAAAAACATATATGCAGATGAAGCACAGGCCAATTTAGTCTAGCTCTGTCTCATGGTGGGCCGGACCACAGTAATCATATGTGACAGGGTGAGAGAGTAGGCAACAGAGTTAATTGTTTGGGGCCCCTTTTGGTGATGTTTGCCAGACACTTCAGACTGTTGAAGAAACAGAAATCATTGGGAATGGGAAAGAAAGATGCAGCTCAGTTGTGGGAGTGAAGAGGAACTTGAAATGTATGTAGTATAGTGGCTCACCATGACTTGAAAAATAGTCAGTTTGAGGGGGACTGCGCTTAATGGGCAATATTCCATATTTGCTTAGATTTGTTGTACTGATCTAGCCTTATGGCAGGCTTAAAGAAAAAGAAAAAAAAACAGGTTCCCCTCATTACCTTTTTTGGTACCAAGGAAAAGGTACCAGGGCTGATTCTAGCCCTTTCTGTGCTGGCTTCTTGGTCTAGTGCTACAGAGAGAATACCCATCTATTTTAAGGAACACTTACAAACACATACAAAATGGCTTCTACTGGCATCTTTGCTGAATGTAGGTTATATGTTTTATAGTCACATTTAGCATTGGCTGTGCTTAATTAACTCCATAGTTGTTTTCCATTACTGAACAAATATTGCTTTTGGCAGCAGTTGAAATGATAGATAATGTATTTAATGAGATTTCCTTGTATGCATTTATAAAGAGAGGGACTTTTCCCTCCCATGCTAATTAGGAGCAAAACCCCTCATCTTGTATTTGAGTAAATATGGCAGTAAGGTACATTGGAAAATTGTATGAGACTGATTTCTATTCATAAAAAACATTCCTTGCCTTGCAATTTAAACTTTTATCATGATCACAGAGGTAGAAACATTCATCATTACTATGGCCATTTACACAATCTTTGGAGAAGGCAGAACTCAAGAATTCCAGGTCTTTAATAGGAGGAGGTAGGGATGTAAGAGTTATAAAACCAATTGTCTGCAAGTAGACACGCATCATTTTTTTTTCTTTTAAAGTACAGTCTCAAAAATCCCACTCCAGAACTTTCCAACTCTAGTCTGGTGACTGTTTTTGGCAATAGCCCACAGTTAATGGGGCAAGCCATGAATCTAGGCAGAGATCCTTCATTTGCATCTTAATAAAAGAAGCCTCATTAAAAAAGGGAACTCAAAGTTTCTCTCAGCCACCCCTGTCTAAAGAGAATTTATACATGCCACTTCTGGAGAAGAATTCCTAGACATCCCTGTTTCCTTCACAAACATAGGAGTTCCTATACCTGTCTTCTCTCATACATATCTATAGAATTGTTCAGTGGGTCTTATACATAACAACAATAGTGCCTAATATTTACCTAACACTTTGCATCCCAAAGGATCCAAAAGTCTATACAAAAATAGACTGATAAAAAAATTAAACATCCACCTCTAAATTCCTGGCTTCTTTGCCACAAAACACAAGACACCGCTTAAGAACAGCCCAGCAGCACTGTATAGGAGTGCAGAAAAGGAGGAACAACATGTCCATTTGAAATCACAGACAGAAATTTGGCAACCAGAGTATAATTATACAAACTGGAAGTGGGCCAGAGGATGAGGCTTAATACTCTATCTCTTATGAAGAATGCCAGGGCATTTTAATGACTATAAATTAACTTTGCAAAACTGCCATAAAAATGTAAAAGTGCAGGCACAAAAATGACTTTACTTCCCTTAATCATGAGTGATGATGATAAAAGAAACTTAACAATATATTACTTATCCATCAAAAAAATTACTTAGCCTGAGTGAGTGGATGAGTGAAGTTTTTAAAGGCTAGAATAAGGGTATTACTAAGCTCATCTGAGTCAGATCCATAAAGCACTATTGCAGAATTAGGGGACCTATCAGCAGGGACAGAGTTTCCTGCTCAATCCCACCCCATCCTAAGAAGGGGATGTGGCTAGAATATGCAATGTTCTAGACACTAATAACTAAAGTGTGGTCCTTGGTGAACTATAACAACTGGAGGCTGCCTGAACTGGCCTTGAGAACTTGGTGCATTTTGGACCTCTGATACAAGAGTCCTGGATCTCTGAATAGTTTTCATCTGCCTTTTACTGCTCACTCTTATGTATAGAAAAATGGCTGAGCAACAACTGTATCAGTTTTATCTGTTTGGTCTAAGTCATTAGATTTTAATAAGGAGAAGGTTCTTTAGCATGGGCCAGATCCTATTTTATTGGCTAGGCATCCATGCATACTTATGGCACCTAAGTGCTGTATTATTCCTATTTTCTTGTGTTCCTGAAGAAATCATGAAACATCTATTTCTGTAATGCATCTTAGCTTTAACACTAATTTGTAAAGCAATAAAAGCAGTGAGGATGGGGAAGGCCTACCTATCTTTTGTGTTAATGGCTTTTCAGAAACTCAAGCAGAGTGGATGGAATAGGATTGCAGTTAGCAGTCAAATAGGTGGAATATGATCTGGCTCTATGTTTCTTCCTGGACTCGGTCACATAGAGCCTTGTGTAATGCTGAACTCTCTTATGTTGCATTAGGTTCAGTTGGAGGTGAAAGGAAGGAAGAAGCAGGAAGTCCTTCTAAGTTGTAGATTCTCCAAGACTTGACTTATTTGTGGAAAATACAACCTTCTTCTAAAAAAGGCAGCATAGCATTCATTCTCTAGATATTCATGAATGTTTGGGGGGGGCAGGATAAGCAGAAGAAAAATCATGGGCCGCTTAACAGGAATTGGAAAAGAAAATAAATACTTTTGCTCAGAATAACAGCAGCAATGTATTATATGCAGAAAACTTTATATCTTCAGGTAAGATCACAAGTCCCCAGGCAGGAAATACTTCCTGTAAAATGAAGCTGTCTCATCAACTGAGGACAACACACTACATTATTATCAGAAAACACCCTGAATCTATGTTTAGTTCAAAAATCTTTTCTGGCTATTTTTCAACATTGTGACTACGTGGCCATTTGTCACAAACATAACACCACTGATAGCTATTGGAGGCTTTCATTGCAGAACTCACTTGACTTTAGTGTTGGCTTGTCCTACTCGTTCTACTGAAGTCAAGAAGCTACACAAGGTAACAGTGACATTAGAAAATGATTTACTGTCTACATGGCATTGAGTTTGGGGACTGAGGGTGTAGATGCACCACACATTTACACTGATGTTATCTACTTGTATTAATCTGCTTCTACATCAAGCGTAAATGTGGTGGGGTACAGAATACAGATTTATTCTAGTGCACATAACTCCATTCCAGGAGTAACTACAGGCCAGTGTAAATTATACTGGTGTATGAGTTGTGTGTCCATGCTTCTAGTCAGTTGTATTTTGATGTAACCACTTGCTCAATGCAAACAGCTCAGCACCTTGTGGCAATGGTCTATAGCAGCACCCACTGACGACAGCAACTACCAGACAGCCAGCCGTCTGTCTGTCTGTTCTGGACACAAGTATAACTTACACTGCTGTACAAATGGATATAGGTTACCCTGGTGTAAATGTGTGATATCAGCACCCTGAGATTTGCAGGATGGCTCATGTATGAGCAACTCCTGCTTAACGCTGTTTCACTTAGCGCTATTTTGCTATAACACTCTTTTTAAATTGATACCTGATTTGACTTAGTGTGCAGTAAGTTTTGTTATAATGCTTGCAGTTGCCATGTTGGGTCATTAAAAACACTTGCGGTTGCCATCTTGGATCATCAAATAGTTTCAGTTTCACTTAATGCATGTTTTGCTTAACGCTCAGTTTTTCAGGAACCAATTAAGAGCGCTAAGCAGCGTTTGCCTGTACTGTTGCCATCAGACATAATCTACAAAAAGATTATTTCTCTAGTTCCGGTTATGCAGCTGCTGGGCCTTCTGGCTGCAAGGTATATTTTCTCTTATCTTTCCCCAGTTGGACATTTATTATCAACCATATAAGCTTTAACAGAAAAGGCGGATCACCTGGCAATTTTATGATTATGCAATGGGACTACTGTACTATGTAGGCCTGAATGATTGCACCTTTGGAGAAAGGTTGGAGTGACTGCAACCTAGTGTCAATGAAAGAATATATGTGATAATTGTGAGATCAGCTGGAATCTGCATTTGGCACCACTGCTGATAGTTTGCAGAAATACTCCTGTTTCCCATCTCAATATGATTCCCATCTCTTTTCTCAGCCATCACATCCTCATGCATGTGTTTTACTATAAGTGGTCAGAAATGTAGTACATGACTGAACATTAGGCCTGATCTATCATTTATAAGAGAAGGAAAAATGGTCTTGTGGATGAGAAACCTGGATTCTATTCTAGCTCTTCACAAACCTTCTGAGGCTAGAAACAGATGTTGCCCAGCAAAGTAGATCAGCTGTGCCGGGATATATCCTGGCATAGCTGATCCATTTCATTGGGCAAAACCCATGTTGTCTGTTGTCCCACCTGTTGATCTTGTGAGACAACAGGTGATGTGTTCTCTGTTTGTTATCTCTAGGAAACCCAGAAATTTCTGGGTCTGCATCTCTGCAAGCAGGGAAACCTGACTTTCTCCCCTTCCAGAGACTCTGGAGATTCTGGGGATGCTGCTCTGAAAGAGGGGAAAGCTAGGAACTGTTGTATAGTATGTAGTCCTCAGGCTGTGGCTGTTAATCAGCTAATTGGTGATCTCAAGCCTGGACCACACCAGAGTGCTCCAGTTTTCCTTCTTCTCAAGACAGGGCACATCTCTGGAAGCAGGGAAATTAAGCATTCGCTGCTTGCAGGCATGCATCATTGGCAATCTTCCAGACCAAAGGCAATGAAAAGCGATGTCTTTTTCTACCCTCAGTGACCTTGGGAAAGTTGCTTCATTGCCCTATGCCTCAGTTTCCCAATCTGCAACTGTGTACTAACCCATCTCAGAGTAAACTATAAGATTAAGTGAATATTTGGAAAAGAGCATAAGATTCTCATAGGGAAGGAACCACAGTAGTCCAAAGTATAATTGCTACTAGCGAGCTCACACAGGAGAATATCTTTTGAAAATCTGAAGCACTGGCATAATAAGCAGAGTTGGTACCCAGGGCAAACCCTGCTGCAGAGTTGGGGGTGAGGGTTAGGCATGGGTTCCAAGAAGGGCTGTTGGGAGGGTGCAGCAGTCTTATCTATGCCATTAACTCCTAAACCATCTCTGGGCTGAGCTACTGTTGCTGCTGCTACATGCTCTATCTGCCCCAGCTGTTGCTCTTGAAGCACTAGCAGTAGCCAGGGCATGGACTCTGTCAGGGTGGGGCGTGATTCCAGTGCCCTCCTAACTTTGTGCCCGAGGTGGGTGTTCCTCTTGCCCAGCCCTAGTTTCCATACTGATCTAAGAACAGTCGTATGCCTTGGGAATGATTTCTAATACATCACAGATCAACAGATTATGCAGAAGTTCATCTGGCCCTGTATCCTAGATCGTTGCATCTTTCATAAATACCTGTTTGGGTAGTAAAGGGTAAAATCTATTGGCTGCAACACAAGTCCACTGCTATAAGCCAACTTTGGGAATCATCCCAGAGGAAAAAAAAATACAAAACACCTCTCTAGTTATATGGCAACAATCAATGTTGCCTACAAGTTTGGGTTGTTAATAGTTGAGGAGCCTATTCAGGTGCTATGCAGATAGACAGGTACTGCTGCATGTCCAAGTGGGCCTACTCTGCATGGTGTACTGTAACAACAATTCCTTTCTTACTTAACAACCTTCTTTGTTTGCTATTACAGCTACATCTTAGCCTTCAGCTGTAGTTAAAGGCTTTGAACATGCTGATACAGATAATCCCCCTGAGCGGCAGCAATAGCTGGAATTTTTAGTTCTGTACTTTGTTAAACCTTAACCAAAATTAGCAGTTTCAGCATAAGCTAAGTGATGAAAAGACGTGGAGATGATTCTGCCTTTGGGCCCTTGGAGGCGGTAGTGTGATTCCTCCAGATCCCGCGTGGAGTCATATTGGGATGGCAGCACAGGCATTTCGCATAGCTGCTATCATGCTTCAGCTGATTTTGGGGATTTCTGTTTCCAGGTTGTTAATCTGATGCATTTCACATGTATTAAATTCACTGTGCTGGTAACCTTACTCAGGGGCTCTGGCAGAATGAATGATAGTCACTCATATTGGAACTATGATCTCTACTAGTAAGGCAAGAGGTATATCAACCTTCCCCACATACCTATTTAGTAAGTAATAACAACATATAGGGAGTGGCCTTTAGAACACTCAGTGCCTAAAGTGGGAACAATTTGCTAGACTGTGCTACCTTTAGGAGGAACTTTGGGCCAAGCTGTACCCCAAACAACTGACAGCCTTTACAAACCAAATCTGAGGGAATCACTTCATCCATCAGTGAAATGCATCTGGAAAGGAAGTAAAGCAGCAGTTCCCAAGGAACAGCATTTCAAGAGACAGAATGTAGAACACCTTATTAATGGAAAATATGGCAAAGCTCTGGGTTGAGTGCAAGTACATTATTTGGAACAACAGGGCTAGCTTCCTGTCGCTTGTGAGCACTGCTAATTGATTTTTAATGACTGAAGAATATTGCTGTAGATTTTTGAAAATGTAAGTCAAGTGCTTCAAGTACTTCATAATGAGGTGTATAACTTTTTCAGAAAAACATTAATCAAGAAGAATGGGCTACATAATGAACCTGAAGAGTGGTTAGCTCAGAATTTATAAGAGGAAATGTTACTTTAGGCAGCACTGAGCCAACCTGTGGAATTCACTGCCTCAGGGAGTGACTGTGCCAGAAACTAGGGGTATGGCCACCCACCACATCTATAGTTGCAGGAAAGCTGTGCTTGTGACCATAAGGGAAAAGAAAGTATTATTTTTCAAGGAATGATCTATCTGCTGAAGCTTACAAGAGAACAGGCAGCACTATATAACTGATCAGAAGCATTACAGGGTGGTGGGGGAAACTAGGAGAAAATATGTTTCCTTCCTGCTAGAAGCCCTGACATAAGAAAGCATCTCTATTCTGGAAAGGTGCATAAGCACATCCTTAACTTTAAACACGTGTTTAAGTGTTTTCCCCAACTGGCCCCTGGAGAGCAAATTATAGTAAAGCAGTACTCCGCTGCTACATAAAGGTCCACTGATGTATTAGCATAGAGCCATATGTTCATCACTTGCAGATTATCAGGCACAGCCACTATCTTGGGATGGGAGAATATTGAAATTAAAAAGGTCCCAGTACTTTGGATTTAAAAATGATTTTTTTTTTGGCAGGATCTAACCTCCATTTTCTCCCCTTCCTATGAGCAACTGAGTTACTGTACTGTATTCCTCAAATGTTTATAAAAATGTAATTTTAAGTTTGTATGCTTCTGGCTCAGCACTGGAACTACTACAGTTCATGTTGGAAGTGGCAGGGGGACAGAATACCCAAAACTTATCGGAGTCCTGGCTCAGAAGCAATTAAAATGAAATGCACAAAATTCCAGCTTTCTTCTTCACAAGTAAGGCTATGCTGACATCATGTTAGGAAAAAAAAATCTGTACTGTGCCAGCCAGTAACTCTTAGAGTAGCCTACATTTTCTAGGAATTATGCCTCAGGCCAGCCTGTGTGGCCCAAAAAGGAAAAGATTCAACATATTCAAGCACTCCTGCTACTCTGTCCCTACAATACTGTCTTTCCCTAAGACATTTAAAGGTCCAGTGAGTTTTTTAAAGCTTTTCCCATCTATAAGAGCTCATCCCATCAAGAAACTAAAATGCAACTGATATGACTGGTCAAATATAACTAATACTAACTGACTTCAAAATGTGGAGTATTAAATATACACAGAGAATTGTCTGTGACAAATCTACAGAATAAAATGAACAAATCTTTGGAAAAACTTATTGGAAGTCAGATGTTGATACCTTTCTTTACATTTGGTAGCATTCAACTGGCTGTCCCATTAAGTCAGTACAGCCAGCTGAGGAATAACTAAGTATTAATTCACAGGGGAAAGGGTATCACAATCTGGCCCTGAGTAAATTCAATTAAAAATTTTAATTGAGGAAATCATGATTTTTGTGGACATTCTGCAAACAGAAAAAGAAATGGTGGAAGACATTATCTTCTGCAAATTAGTCACTTAACTCTGGTGATTACATGGCTTTAGGAACATCTTGGTTCCCAAGAGTTTGTGGGCTTTGCCTGGAAAGCTCTCACTAGCAATCAAAGTAAGCAAAAGTCTGGCTAGGAGGGGAAGGTTTGACTCTTCCCGTTTTCTCTAGACTTTTTTTTTTTCCTTACAAGTCTAGTCATATCTGATAGTAAACCAGTAGGGCTGTGCAAAATTTTGCTGGCCATTTTGTTTCGACACTGTTTTGACCATTTTCAAGGTCAAAACTGTAAAATTGAGAAAAAACCAAAGCTGGTTGAAATAGCCTTGAAACAAAATGTGGCTGGTCGAAATGTTTTGAAAGTTGAAACATTTTGATCATAGGCTGAGGATAGGAAGTCAGTCCAGCTGGGCTGACTTCCCATCCCCAGCGCAAGATCCGGCATCCCCATCTGCTTGATCGCATGGCACCAGGGGTGGGAGGCGCAATCAAGCGCAGGGCCCCAGGAACCAGCCCAGCTGGGCTGCCTCCTGGCCTAGCGCAATCAAGCACAGGGCCCTGGGAACCATCCCAGCTATGCTGCCTCCCACCCCTGGTGGAATCTAGCAGCTGGGCTGCCTCCCACCTCCAGCGCAATTTAGCAGGGGCACGGGGAAGCAGACCACCTGGGCTGCCTCCAGCCCCGGTGCGATGTAGCGCTGGGGATGGGAAATCAGCCTAGCTGGTCTGACACCTCATCCTCAGTGAAACTTGAAACAGCATCAAAATAGCCTTTCTGTTTTGATGGAACAGAATGGAACAAGTGTTTCAACTCAAAATGAAATTCGAGACGATACACTGTTCCCTCGAACCGGTGAAACTCAAGGTGAAACGGAACGGTGCCATTTTGCATAGCCCTAGAAACCAGCTCCCCAGGTGATTAGGTATTTTCACAGATCTTTGTGCACTGGCCTGTGATTATGACATTTGAGATATGAAGAAACATATGGCTATATGTGTGGCTGTTTACCACCACCGGATAAACTTGGGACAGATTCTGAAATTTTTTTCTCTCTCAGACCCATACGTGGTCTTGCTTATATTGTAACCTTTTATGTAGCAATTCTCATAAACATCCTAAATATGCACTTCAAAACATATCCAAAATCAAGGTGATCTTGATGTTGGTCTCTTCACCAAGCTATAGACAATAAGGTTGTTTCTAAGGCAATGCAAAACCTCCAATCCTGAGCCTCTAGCTATTTTGGCAACAACTATGAAGAAATAACAAAAGGGATTGTTGTACCTGTATAAGTAGCATATCTGAGATTTCTATTGCAAATCTCCACAAGACTTCACAAGAGATGTTGTTACACAAAGAACATCCATATGGCCCCAAAGTCATCCAGGATTACACCTGCTACTCCACATCAGACCCACCTATGGTATCACAGTATGGTTTCAGTGAAGATGGGGAGTTCTTTTATCTCTTTCAAATTTTTTTCCATGAAAAATCCCATTGTGTAGCTTTACTCACTCAGTTCTTGATCTGGCAAAGCTCTTGACTGCTTAGATAACTTTATACACGTAAGGAGTCCCCCTGAACTCAATGATCAATATATTAACTGCATAACTGAAGTTAATGGGATCATTCATGTGCTTGAAGTTAGGCACATAAATAGCTGGACTGGGACTTGACTTAGAATTGTTGAGAGAGGTATTAGAATTGTTGGCCATCTATATGGGGAGGCTTTTTCCCTGCAAATTCCCTGGAAAAGGTCAAGACAGAATGAGACATTTGAACACCACAATGGTTGATGTAACAAAACAGTTTTAAACATTTCAGTCTTGGCAACTGAAATTTTAGTGCACCAAGAGAAGAGTTCATGTCCCTTTTATTAAACTTAAATATTCTTTCAGCTTCTCAGCTTTCAAAACCCAGGTGATAAGGCATGGAAATTGCAGGTTTTAGAACAAACAAGACAAGGGTGTGTAGAGGAAACAACAAAAAAACCTGAAAATATTTTATAGGCCATAAAATACTTGATAAAACTGTTACCAAATAACAAAATTACAAAACCACCCCCACCACTGGTAACCCATCTCCCTTTTCTAAAATTTATCATTCCTTCCTGGATGGTTTTTTTTTTTAATTGTTTAACTTTATCACTGTCTTAAAATAGTCTGGTGCTTTGTCTTTGGCAACATTAGTAGAATTACTGATACGGAGAAGGCACCAGAGAGCTCAACTTAAAGACTTTACCTTTAGCCAATAACAGTCAATGGGCCAACTACTCCTGTTAAAAATGATTATTCACTGTGTTCCTTAAATGGACTTCATTTCACACTACTAAGGAGAGGACAAATCTTCAGCAATTCACATTTACCTCCTTGGTTCCAAATATTTACTTTTCTGGGTTTCATTACCATAGTATCTGAATTCTAGTAAATTTTACAAATAGAGTTACCATACTTACAAGAGTATAAGGCACAAAAATGAGTTGAGCACTCTTAATCGTGAGTGATGATAATAAAAGAAACATAACAATATGTTATGTATCTATAAAAAAACTGTATGATAGATACCTAGATCCTTTCTTAAAATGTCTTCAAGAAGCAGAGCTAGGGAGAGTGAACTTATGAAAGGGCAGGAAGGAGCAAGAATGGGAAGTGAACAATCATTTTGTTGTATGTCTACTGGAAAATCATAACCAGCTGGTGTATGTTAAAGCAACAAGTAGGCTGTTGTAACCTACACCGGAACCAGGACTTGAACAAAGATACCCTTCTAGTTAGGAGCTGTCTTAAGGCAGATAGTTTGGAAACATGAATTTACATGTAAAACATTCCTGGGAGATTTACTACTGTTTTACATTTTTAGAAAGGCATGTACTAGTTACCTTCAATAAGGACTGCCCTGATCATATCTGTCCCTTTAGTACATGACAAGGAGAAACATCCTTACTAGGAGAATTGGTCAAGTAAATTTATTTCCACTGACACTTAGTCATACTTTAATCACTCATTGCATGTCAGTTATATCCTTTGAGGATATGTCCATTTTCCTACTTAAGTAAAGCTGTGTAGAGTCCAAGATGCATACTAAAAACACCATCATTTGACTATCTATCCCTCTGTATTTTACTTTGACACTGAGACCTTCAGCTGTGCTCTTCAGTCCCCAGTGTACACCCACGAGATTCCATGACATTGTTTTACTCTGTGGTCAATTTTTGTTTTCATTTTCCTTGTGCTTTTGGTTCACTCACACACTTCCTTTTTTCAGTCAGCTGCTCTTTAGCAGCTTGAATTATTATGGGAATTATAAGGTCTGTGTGTGGGTCATTTTGGGATTTTCTGTAGAGAAGGAAGATAATTAAACTGTGCATTCAAATTCCAACAGGTCAAAATATTTGTGGTACATAATGATTGAACTGGAGCAGTTACACTGCAAACCGTTCATGCTGAAAATGTGTAGTGATCATGTATTTTTATGGCATGTTTGTTCTGCAACAGAGGGAAGGGGAGAATACTGGTTCAGGTGTGTTTATTACTTGCCTTTATTAAACCTGTAATTTTGAATAATCTCCACATAAATATAACTGTAAAACATCTACTCCCATTAATGTATGCTGGGTAAATCCTCACCCTTTTTGAAAATACAGGGATATATTTTTAGGATCTCTGGTGACTAGAGGGAACACATAAATGCAATTCTGTTTTTAGAATCAGTCAAGTTAGATGGCATTGATTATGCTATATTAGGACATGAATAACAACAGAGCATAAATTGTGTGAATGTCTAAGATGTTCATCTTTGGCATGGAACACCTTCATTTTAACTGATCAAAATATCAGTGAACAATTCCTGTAGTCCAGCGCACAATTAGAGGAAAAATAGTTAAAACTGTCTAAAATATATCACCTGTCTTTTATTACACCCAATTGTAGAACTTTTACATCCATCTAGTGAGAACAGAGGAGAATGCTGTGTTCCTGTGAAACGGGTTTGCCATACTGCGCTTCTATATACAATATTGGATCTACAGCTAATATTCCTTACAAAGGCAACCAAATTCTGGATTACAATGAGACTTCTATCACTCATACTGATCACAAGTGATTGCCTCACCAGCTCGCCTGCCTCCAGGGTTAATAGATTACAAATGAAAAAATGTTCTATTTTATTTTTATCTTTTAATTTATTTCAATTCAGTCTAGCATGGGGTAACTTGGCTGTATAGATAAAGGTTAATCAGACTCTGTCATCCACTGAAACTAAGGATGAATTATTTGTGATCTGATGGTGGATGTTCAATTGCCCATGGTTACTTTTAATTTTGTCTAGAGATAACTTGAAAAGCATAATAATCTCTAGGTTTGAATTTTTCCCCCGAAACAGAGAATAGAAGCCTATTTAGAAACAACTCAAGAGTTCTTGTGAATTTGGATACCTTAAGACCACAGAAATGAGCTGAGCTAGGCAGAGGAGCTGAACCTTTTTGGCAGGAGTGCCACAAATTAGTCCCACACTCTCTCTCCAAGTGCCACTCAGATCTCCTTCCTCTGCCCAAACTGCTGCTCTGCTTTCTGCTCCCTGTTTAATAAGCCCTGGCCAATCTTCTGTCCTACTTTCTGCTTCCCTTATTTGGTGAAGCCTTATTTGGTGCTGTGCTGCCTGCCCCTCTCTGATCTGCCACATGCCACACATAAAGGCTGCTCATGCCACACATTGGTCACTCCTGAGCTAAGGAATCAACTTGGATATTGCAGCTGTACACAGAATTTTTTACCATAATCCTGATGTCAGCCCAAGTGTCCTTGCCGAGTTTAATCTTAGGCCAAATCTAACTGTGGTTTCAATTGAAACAGCAATTCTTGTTCCTCCCAACGAGCACTATTAGGTTGTATGACAAGCACGGAATGGTTTGTGAAATTCTGCCTCATAAATGGCAGCATTTCAGTGGTCGATCTGTTTCTGAGAAAATATATTCAGATCTTTCTCACAAACATATACATTTGGAATAACTTCAGAGAAATCAGTCAAGTTATTTTGAATTTAACTCAGCATGAAATCAGAATCTGACCCACAGTCTGCAAAGTATTTGGGTAGGTAAATTAAACAAATTAAATGTAAGTATAACAATCAGATGAACTGATTAATCCTGTCACAAAGCAGAGAGTTGAATTCAGTGATCCACTGGAATTCCTGTATGAATTCACAATGTCCAATGAGGACAATATGCTGCCTATAAAAATATGGAACAAGAACTCAACTGTTTGATAAGATATACCTTTAAGAAAATAGATAACAATGAATCCACTTGTTTTGGGATGATTCCAGTTTGTTAATAGTACACATGTACAGATTAAGGAATATAAAAGACTAACTGGACTGACAGTGATCCCGACTTGAAAATAAATATCTTTTAGACCCGATTTTCAAAAATGCTGATTAAAAAATCCAATCTGCAAGCACAAATGGATAATCATGTATGAATCTAACTGATAATTTGCAAGTAAAAACACCCAATTGTGGTAATTATACACAGAAATTAGATATTAAATTATGCACATATTTGCACAAACACATTTTGCAAAAGCAGTGGTTTATATACAACCAAACTTTCTAACACGAGAGCATATAAAAGTTTGGATCATTTTGCTCAAAAGTGAAATGTTGATATCCATTTCTTGCAAAATAATACAGCGACCCAGGTTTTGGAAGGTATTTGAACAGTTGCATATTTTGGGCATAAAAAGTAGTTTAAAAACTATTTTTAATAGTGGCCTGAGGTCATCTGCTGCCTGAGAAAGGACTGACTGACTGAATAGCCACTGTCTGAGGCTGGGAGAGGTAAATCATGGCTCAGATTCGAGGAGTACCTAGAATGGCAGAATGAAATCAGGAGCTCCATGAACACAGAGGTTGTACTGCCTTTGAAGAAGGTGCATTGTCCGCTCCTGGTCAGTTCTGCTTTCTTTGACCTTGTTTTCATCTTTTGCAAGTGGGGGCTAACATAAACAATGGCATTAGTTCTGCCTCATTGTAACAGTCTATCACTATTTTGCTTGGTCCTTGTGCAAAGTGCACAGCTGGAGGACTGTCTCCCCTTCCTCTATCTAGGTAAACAAGAGTCAGCCATATTTTGCTGCTCATAGCAGTTTGAGAAATGCCATTCCTTGTAGATGTGTGAAGCGGGGAAAACATTCTCCTAATACAAAGCACAATCCATCCTGATACAGCATACTGGTCTCGGCATTCAGCATTTGCTTATGTCCTGTCTTGCCTAAGACACTTCTGCCAGTGTACTTCTGGCATGATCTGCCCTTCAGCTCACACAGCTATTCCAGTCCTAGCCTTGCCACTGCCACAGCATCTGTTGTGATTTTGACAGATCTTTTCTATCCCAGTCCTATGGTCTATTTCTCTACAGGCCCAATTCATTTACACCAATGTCACGTCTTTTGACTGTCAAAACTGATCTGCCAAAATCAGGTCTCCATAGAGACAAACACCTCACCTTATTGCCATTCTCCTTATTAAAGGCTGCCAGTTGTGCTATAATGTTTGCTAGTGGTGATTTTGTGAGCTGCATAAAAGCCCTCTAGTGACCTTCAAAATGATTTTGATTTGTGTGACTTAATCAAGATTTGAATTCAAGTCTCAAGAGGCAAAAGAGACTCTGCTTTAAGCAATGGAGCTGCCTTATTCCCTGTAAGACTGTCTGTTAAGGAAGAAAAAAAAGAGAGAATGCGAGATGAGCAATAGAGATCTTTGGAAAAAATCATCCAAGGCCTAAAGGCTATTCACCCGCAGGGCTGATAGTTCTTTCATTAGACAACACAGTCCTTCCATCTCTCTTTGGTGCTTAGTTATTTAAAAACCTTTTCATCTTTTAAAGGCTTTGGAAATTCACTTGGATAGGATAAAGTGCTGATTTCAAGCATGAAAATATCCCTTGGGACAGTGCGTCTCAAAACCTAAAGATTTCATTGCATTTCAAAATCCAGGGCTTTTTCTTTCTATCTGTGTTTGTTTTCTATTTATATTTGCATACCTGATTATCCAGAAAAGGATTTTCTATCCATTTTACCATACTGCTGTTTTATAACATCTATTTATCTCCATGCTCCTTCCATACAGATTGATACAAGATTTTACCGTGGATATATCAGAATCATGTTGACTACTCCATGAACAGGAATACCCAAGTACGTACTGTTAACTGATTCACATAGTCAATTAAGTCCTTAAAAATAAAGATAATGAGAAGCAGTAATGTAAACTGCAGATAAATACTCCCTTCATTACTGAAGGGAAGCATGACTGCCAGTTTGTCTATTTTACACCTAATCAATAGGGATGTGCAAAGCAGGCCCTGTTCGATTCAGATTTGAATCCCTGATTCGATTCAGCCCGAATCAGGGACAGTGATTCAGTTCATTGATTTGGATCACTGTCCCTGATTTGCTTTGGCCAAATCCGAATCTGAAGATTCAATGCTGATTTGGAGAAGCAGCATTTCTGACAGAGACACAGCTTTAAAAGTTTTTTCTACATACTTTTAGGTAGCAGGTGCGGCTCATGAACGCTGCGATGCTGGGGCACATGGACCCTCCATGTGCTTGGTGGCGAACCTGGAAGTAGACTGGAAGTACTTCTGATCCACTTCTGGGTCCCCCCTGCACCTCCCCAGCTTGGTGATCGGCCGCAGGGGGACCCCCGGTGCCCCCCCCCCAGATCCAGAAGGCACCAGTCACTGAGACAGACAGGCACGTGCGCCCTCCCCCCACGCTCCCCGGTGGACCTGGAAGTGGACTGCAAGTGCTTCTGGTCCACTTCTGGGTTTGCTGCCAAGCGTGCTGGGGAGCCCCCCGTGCTTCTGTGGGACACTCCATGTGCCCCAGCATCATAGTAGTCACAAGCCCCTGCTACCTAGAGGTATGTAGAGCTATGTAGAAAAAACATTTAAGGCTGTGCCAATGTCTGAATCACTGAATCTTTCCGAATTGCACAGCCCTACTAATCAATATATCCTAGTTTCTAGGTCTGGAGCAAATATCCAGGCCAACAAACGGATTGACTTGAATCATTATGTTTGAGATGATGAATACAATTTCTACAGATGCCAGAACTCACAAACGCAATACATATTATCTACAAGATGAAAGTTCATTTATGGTCCATAACATAAAACTATCAGCCCTTTTACTTTTAATCTCATTTACCACATGTGAATATAGCATATACCAAGCTAGCATTGAGGGAACCATAGAAAAGAAATCCTGAATTCACTGCCATTGCTATAACCTTCCAATAAAGCCATCTTCACACTCAGGAAGGCACATCAGTACACAAGGCTGATTTTTCTAGTGTATTTGTGTATACTATTATTTTATGTATGTTTGTACAACAAAAAGTATTGAAATACACATCTGAAAAACAAAGATAAGCAACATATGCATATCTGATTTCTCTCATCCCCACAAGGGAAGAATAATGAACATTATGATTTGAAATCATCAGGGTGTTAAAATCACTAGGGAGTGGGTCTTAATATTTTCTAACTCTTTTGGGTTTTTTCCCCATCTGCAATTCCTCCCCTTCCCTCATTTCCAGTCACTTTTGTGGTATGGATAGCCTACTGATTCCCCATTACCAATGGGTCATTCACACTAAGTTGTGAAATTTTATGCTACTCACTTATAAGAGATGACTGAACTCAGTGAACTTCACCTATGTTAGAAATTCAGGAGCTGATCCCAAAGACCCAATCTTGTCCTCCAAGCACATATGATATTCCCACTACTCCCACTGCACAAATGATATTTGCATTCATGTAACTGGGGCCTGAATTGAGCTCTAAGTCCTGAAAGTCATTTGTTAAAATAAAATTAAGCTGCCAACAAATGAAAGGATTATAATGCTCTTTTCACCCATTTGCAGCAGGTTGAGGCCTAAGATAGCTCGCGGCTCTCTGACCAGTTAGTCTAAGGTGCCTACCTTGTGCCTGACTTCAGACTAACAAGGCTAATCGCCTCTCTTTCTACCTTATAACCATGTATTTTTCTTCCTAGGGGTTAGGGAATGGACCAAGCACAAGACATACAAAAAATAAGTCATGATCTCAGTGCCAGAGTTTCTGGGTGCCCTATCTTATACTTCTTAGCAATGCCTGCTTTTTTCATGAATAGCATTGAAAATCCATGCCACAAAAATCTGGGCCATCTAAGAGGTTTCAAGTAATGAACCCCTGAACTGAGGCATTAAGAATCACTAAGCACTTTGAAAACTGTCCTGACATATTGGCTCTGTCTCCTCCTTTCAGGAGAAGTAGAGAGACACAAAGATCTCTGTGGTAGAGAAAGCAGTAATTAGGAGAGAGTCCAAGGGAGAGGAAAGGGGGGAAAAGGGGTAGAGAAAGGGTGAGAGAGAGACAGGGCTATTACAGAAGTCCTTCACAAGCAGGAGCACGGGGCAGAGGCACTCAATTAACACTCCCCATAAATGCCAAAGAAAGAAGCTTATCCTGAAGGGAGAGCTTCTTTCCTAAAAAGAAGGAATGCCCAAAATGCAGCCTGAGGTCATCTGAAAGCTGCAGCTCTTTAAATCTCTTTCAACAGCAGCTGTAGAGACCAAAAATGATCAGCTGCACTTTTTTTTTCTGTAGGTGAAAGACAACAAGCTGTTGCTATTAATCTTTCCTGAAAGGCAGCAGTACAAGCAACTGTTATGGTTGCATGCACATTTATATTTGAAGAACAGATTAATGTAAATATTTATGCAAATAAGGCCTGGCCATCACTCTGGCAAGTCAACATGTGGCCCCTCAATGTCACAAACGTGGACATCCCACAGTACAGCATTGTAATAGCAGATGGAACAGATATAACCTTTGTGATCAGAGAGATGGCTTGCTCATGTTCTCATGTTTATTCTTTGTTATTTTTCACATTTGTGCCAAATCCTGCCAAAATGATGATAAAAAATAGCCAGTAAAACTCCTGAACTTCCTGGGAAAATAAAATGCCATGGAAACATGTTGAGAATCAGCCCATTCCCTCATGTGAAAAGCCTTACTAACTCAAACCTCAGTGCTGCAAGAATAAAGGGTTAGAAAGCACAACACAGCTGGTGAAAATTGGGGGTTGCAGCTCTGCCTTTAAATTTTCCACTTTGTGGCAATATCACTGTACTCCTCACCACATCTTCCTCATCAGGCTTCAACAGGCTGTGGAGGAATGAGAAAAGCTCACAAAACATGTCAAGGCTGTCAGCAAACTAAATTGTATCTATTGCCTGGTTTGTTCCCCAATTTGATTTCCTGACAGGAGTTTCCAGGGTGACTGTAGGCTCCAGTTTCAAGCTCGTTTACTGAATCTCAACAGTATGAGCTCACAGATCCACAGACATTGAGGTTTGGAAGGAACTTTTTGGGTCAGCACGTCTAACCTGCTGCATTTGGCTTTTCCCTGGGGTGTGCCATCTAGGGCACTGCTGAATGTTTCTACAGATACAACCTCATTCGGATGTAGCTTGGCTGTTCAACTGTATTTATGGTCCTCCTACTAATTCCCTCCACCCCTCATTTTACCTAGTTTGGCCCAAGCTATGAAGTTTGGTTCCCTAAAATTTGAAGAGGCTGCAATCCTGTGTTCAAGTTCTGAGCTGGGCTGAAGCTGGAATCTGATCCTGCCTCAAATCCCAGTGGCTTCAGGTCCAATATTTTAGCTCAGTGGTGCTCAACCTCTGGCTCTCAAAGCCATGTCATTCAGCTCATGGGACTTCCATAGGCCTGCAAACTAGGCTGTGGGTGAGCAGCAGCAGTGTTAACTGATCCTAGAACCATAGCAATTAGTACTGCCACCACTCTCCTGACACCAGATTTCTAGACCTTTAAGGAACCCTGTGGTTCAGATAACATGGCCCCATGTGCCACATCATGCTGTTTTGCTTTTCTTCTGTGGCTAGATCCAGCATGAAGGTTCAGGCCAAATCAGTCCACAGACCAACCCTACATGTGGGATTTGGCCTGAAGACTGGGCCTCACAGCTTGTCTAGCCTGTAGGGCCAGTGAGGTTGACCACCACTGTTCTAGCTCACGTCTACCTCTAATTATTGCCAAGATTGTTTACAGCTGTTAGTTTGAACTCAGAGCCTTAGTCCAAACATTCCCTACAGGAACTACAAAGTTGTGCTGTTTTCAGGCATTCTGGGAAAGGTGCTATAAATTATGGAAAACAAAGCAAATGTCCTTCCAGCTGTGGCTGTCTGAAGGTCTCATTAAAAGTATTGTTTGCTTGATCCTAAAATTTAGGCTACAAGGACCACAGTGCGTGTAGAATCCCAGGCACTGATTCTCCATTGCTCTGCATCATAAGTAGGATTTTGCTCCAACACAAGGTGAATATTAAACATTAGCCTGCTTATTGGTTAGTACTCAAATACAAGATGAGGCTCCTCCCTGCCTCCCAATCATCATGGGGAAAAAAGCCCCTCATCTTACATTCACATACAAGCAAACCTTTCTAAATACAGTATCTATCATTAAACTGATGCCAAAAGCAGCACGTGCTTAGTAAGGGAAACCAATTACAAAGTTGAGTAAATGTAGCCAGCACAAAGCATGACTATAAAACACATGGCCCACAGCATAGGGTAGGGCCAGGCTGGGTCAGGCCAGGCATCTGAATAAAATATATGGTAGTGTTCATTAAGTGCACTCCCCTTCAGCACAACTCTTTTTCAAGTTATGGTGAGCCACTACACTGGATACATTTTGACTTCTTTTGAGTTCAGTTTTTTAACCAGCCTAGGGGTCACTTATACACGTGACAGACCTCTGCTCCAACACATGCTAGTTAGCATGAGTTGGAGCATACTCAATCAACGGAATCTCCTGGAAGTCTGCTGGAGCTGCTGATTATCATGCTCCAGTAGCCTCCACATCATGTGTATTCAGCTTCCACACATTTCAAAATGGTGGCGGGGTGCTTTAACTAAAGTTTGTCAAATAAGCTTTAGTTAAAGTGCCCCCACTGCCATTTTGAAGTGCAGGATGCTGAATACATATGATACTGAAGAAACTTAATTGGAGCAGCTCTCTGAACCACTCTTATTAAAGTGCGCCCCTTCCACCCCAGTGCATGTGTATAGATTCCCTAAATGCCTGGCAAACATCATTGAATAGGGCCCCAAACAGCTTACCCAGAATACCTGCTATCCTCTCTCTCAGCCTGTTGCATATGATTGTGTTCCTGCCCTCCATGAGGAGAAGCCAGACAAGACTGCCCTGTCCATCTGCATATACATTCTTGGAGGATCCTGGGACTCATGAGAAGAACACCCAGCTCCAGTCATGAGTGAAGGCTAATTTGCATGAGAATCCTTTGTTGGGGTGGGGGTGGGGGGCGCATCTGGAGAACACAAACATACAGAGCAGTGCTAAGCTGTGGGGTCACCATGGCATGAAACACTGTGGTCTCTGCTGGGCCCAGCCAAATGAACTATATGGTGAATCTGAGATGGATTTAAATGGCATTGTGTAGGGTCTAATGCATTATGGACAAGATGCCGTACAAGAGCCTTGTTATTACAGCAGGGAACCTAGTTTTCTGATAAAAAAATCCCAATTTTCGGATTAAAAAAAAGTAATCCAAAATCCACATTTTTCTGTGATCAAAATGAAACACTGTTATAATATAATATATATCTATATATTAGCAGTGTTTCATTTTAATTATGGAAAATGTGGATTTTGGGTTATTTTTTATGTATATGTATGTCTTAAAAGTGTGTTTATGTGCTAAAACTTGCAGCAGTTTCAAAAAAAGTAACATGCATCAATTCTGGATGAACTAAGTCTATGACTATCTTTAATAATTTCCTTATATGCAAGTTATTATAGGTATGCTTATTTCAAGGTCAGTGTTTTCAAGTTGATCCCTCACTTCCATGTGCTCAGGGAGAGCAGTCTGATAGTAAGGAGGGGGAAGGGACTACAGGAGGAAAAAGGTGGGTAAGGGGGTGCAGAGAGCAAGGGGACTATCTGACTTCCCAGATTTATTTTCCTTGCTGTAGCAGTGGGAGAGGGACAAATTCAAGGCAAACTTCCAATAATTAGATTCGACAGCTGGTAAATTATAACAAATTTATAAATATTCCATATATAGAATCTAATTATTGGGAAGTCATTTTATATTTGAGTAAATATAGTATTGTGCATCTACTCTGTACTTATTTTTTACTATAGTAGTATGATCTGTCATGGTGCAGGATAATGGAAAACCAGGCACTAAGAACTGATGCTGCAAGAGGCAGTTCTGCATGCAAGTCCCACAGGTCAAGCTATAGGGACAGATTGCACCAAGACAACCTGAACAGGTAACAGATTACCACTTAATTTACATCAATTTTGTATATTGCTGTAAATTACACCTGTGTCCAGAGCAGACAGATAGACAACTTTTCTGGGGTAGGGAAATGCTGTAATAATGTCTACTATAGCATCTTGCTAGTAATTGCAGCAGGGAAGCAGAAACAGCTTGCTTACATTAAGCAAATGGCTATTCTGGGATACACCTATACCAGTATAATTTATACAAATGGAAATTCATCTCTGCTTTTTCCAGGGTAGCTCCATGTGGGATTCTAGTAAGTTACACTGGAGTCTGGCAGTACACTACTTTTATTACACTGATATGAAAGCAGTTTGCACCCAGTATAAACAGGTTGTTTGTCCAAACCCAGAGTTTAATGCCTGTTCTATAGTCTATGTCACTGGTACTGAATCTTTTTGCCTTGTGGGCTGAATTGGCAGTGCCTGGTCCACCTGTGGGCTGGATCCATCTGGCACTCCCAATCCAGAGCAGGTGCAGAAGGCACCATCTGGCCACATGGAGGCGGAGGGTGGCAGGGGGGCAGGCCGGCCTCAACACAGCCCCACAGGGGGAAGGGGGTATACCCGGCCCCAACGGGAGGGAAAGGGGTTGGCTCCGACCACCTGGACAGGGAATGGGGTTTGGGGATCTGGCAAGGAGGAGGGTTGCATTAATGGACACTTCTGCCCTGATGCCAAAATTTTGGACCTGTGGGGAACCCTGTGAGCCAGATGCAATGGCTCTGTGGGCTGGCTGCATTTAGCCAGGGGGTTGGAGGTTGAGCACCCCTGGTCTATTTAATTAACAAGAAAAACTTCCTGGAAGGGACAGCAGCAAACCTAATAAAAAAATTAAAAATAAGCCCTGTACAGGGAGGTAGAGAGAACTGTAGCTGATTAGACAAGAAAAAGATCGAGGAAAGACATGATAAATGTCTACAAATACTTAAATGGGATGTTATAAAGTGGACAGGGATTAATTATTTCCATTAGTAAAAGAGAGAACAAGAAATAATAGGCTGCAGCAGAGATTTACTTTAAAATGGAGATGGGCTGTATCTGTGCTATTTGAATCTGCATGCATCACTGAATGTTCCTACAATTCATAGGTGTTTGGAATAAGGGCTGGTTCAGGCTTGTTGCTACTTCAAATATTTTAAAATTCAGTTTAGGCAATGGAACAAATTCACAGTTACATATCTGTGAAAATGAGGTTAAGGAATAAGATCAATCTTGCTTCAGTATACAGTTAATAGAATGTCCATTAGAAATTCCTTCCAGATCAAACATTTCTAGAGTCTAATAGCTAGGATGGCTTGTGTGTCCAGAGCATGACTGCATTTGAGGTTCAAATCTACCTGAGAGTTCCACAGGGAATAGCATAGGGAGAAGTCCTGGAAGGTGGATGAAAAAGTAAACGTTCATCTGGCTGAACAAACAAAAAAGATATTACTATAGCTAAGGTAGAAATCGCTTAGCCTCTATTCAGTTGTCCATCCCCCTTTTGTAAAGAATTTGAACTCCTGTTTGAATTTAGATGTTAGATGCTTAACCTCTGACTTTGACGAGACTTAAAATTATGTTTAAGTGTTTTGCTAAATAGGAGTAGCCTTAAGTACATACTTAATTGCTTTGCTGAACTCAGGTGTTTTTGTGAATGTTACAGTACCTTATACCTTTTTAAAGAAATGTTTCACCATACAAGAACTTCAGTTAATTATGTAGTCACAGTCTACAAATTAAATCATGAAAGATGCTGGCTATCTAGAGAACTTGGTTGAAATCAGTAGAAGTTGTGGATGCTCACTGCCTCTGATGGTTTGTATTAGGAACAATATTAGGAACCACTTATGTATACTAGTTACGTTATCAATTCCTCTGTGGCTCTTGCTTTATAATCACAACTTCCCATGAGAATGATTTCCTTTCCAAGGAAAACTTCCTGGAAGTTCAAAAAGTCAGAATTAGACTCCAAAGGAATGCTTCTATGTAACAGAGGGGCAAAGTAAATCTATTTTTACTTTGCTCTTTAAGACAGTGGAGTGTTAATACTTCTTAGGGCTCTGTAGGTTAAGGTGATAGAAAAATGTCTACTGAACCTTTCTAGTACTGGTCTTCATCTTCAATCCAGGGAAGATAAAGAAGACATTTTGGGGTTTCAAGGCTCAGTTTCATTCTGTTCAACACCATTATCTTGCATGCAAAATTGGGCTCAGGAGATTTAATGAAACCTTTTGGCACTAAAGCAATGACAAATGTAAGGGTATAAACTCTCAAAGGAAGCGAATCCATTTGCACAGACAGTGTCTGAGAAAAGTTTAGCACTGTTATTGATTTTATTGACATTACTTCAAACAGTTGTATGGAATGAAAGTTTATTCATTTGGATGCCTCTATTAACCTTTTTTTTGTAGGTAGGGAAATTGTAGGCAGGAGAACAGCCCTATGTAATGAAGCAGATAGATCTCAATCGAGAGGAGAAAAGCAGAAAGCACAAAGGAGAAAACAGGAGAGACAGAGGGTAATATATGTAAATGTGTCTAAGTTAGACTTAGGAGCTTAAGTTTCATGGGAAGTGACTTGGACTTCATAGGTCACTTGTGAAAACTGAGCCCTCATTGGACAGGAGACTTGGCAAATAACTGCATTCTGGTGCTGAGGGATGTGGTATAAGAAACTAAGTATACTGGTAGACCAACACCCTGAAGTTTTATGAAATGCCTCCAACGCCCCCCGTCTTTAACAGGAACTGTGAGTACTCAGAACCTCTGAGAGTCTGGTCTATAGGTGAAGAGGAAGTAGAATCGAGTATTACAAAGCACTTAGAAGCGTTCAGCTAAGGAGAGTGCTCAATTGGCCAAATACTTGTAACAGGTAATTCATCCTAGAGGCTTATGTCTTGTTCTACTGAGTTTTAGGTCAGGAACTTTCATTTTCAAGCTTACGGATAAAGCAAAAAATTGCTTAACTATAATTTTTGACCCCGGAAGCTAGTTATTACAATGGACACCACTCCTACATACATATTTGTGGGTTCACATGACTGTATGTGGAACATGCAGAAATTAAGACTAAAATTTGAAAGACTAAGGAGGAAGTCCTGACTCTACTGAAGTCAACTCATGTTTTGCCACCGACTTCAGCAAGGTCAGGATTTCACCCTTGGTGACTACATTGGCATAATTTTAAAAAATGTTCAGAGCCCAGCATTTTCTGAAGTCTAGATGATCAGCCCTTTTGAAAATCAGACTTAAGTCAATGACACTTTAAAATTATAGTAAAAATTCAGTCAACATACTATCTTATTTGAAGACAACTCTTTTTTTTTAATCTAGGGCTGAGGCACTGACCCAGAAAATGCCTTAATCTGAACTTTTTTTTAACATACAAGTTAAAAAATTATTTCCCTAGTTCTTAGGAGAAAGTGGGAGAAAGGAGTCTTTGACTCTGGAAAGATACCAGTCTCTCAAAGTTGAAGATGAAGCTGAATTTCCAAATAAGACAAATCTTGGTTTTTTTACTTCCCAGCCTTAATGCCATGTGTCATCTACTGGACCAGAAAGGAGCCTCTAGTTCATGGTCTCTCGGTAAGATACCACAAGTTACTTCTAAGAGGATGGGTGGTCCTGTGGTGATGACAAAGACTTGGGAATGGACAGATTTTTGGGTGCGATACAGACTTTGCCGCAGATGTATCACCTCACTGGTTTGATTCCAGAGACCTAACCATATTCCTTTCACCCATTTACCATCCACCGTTACTTTCCCTCTTGCTGGAAGTAACTTCAAATCAGCACATCCCTGTTCTTAGGTTCTGTATACTCTGTTAGCTCTACTGCATAAACTACATTAGATGTAGTTTAAGGCATCTGCAGATGAAGTTGAAATGTCAGTGTTTACAGAGTTTTGACAAGCCAGCTACTTTACTTGTAACACTTTTCATAGGCATGTACAGTGGTTACCACCAAATAAGAATTTGCCAACAATTATTGAATACTTCTAAGGAGAGGAAAATAAACACAGCATCTCAGATACTATTTTATGGCAAGTGTTGATGAATACTGACTTCTTAATAGTAACTATTGTATGTATATAAACATAGAGGCTGTGTTCCCACAAGTGGGAATATGTGGTTTATGGTACCCCAAAGCCTTTTCAGGTGTTGAAAAATGCACATGGTGCATGTTAATCTGTTCATGATGCTGCATATTTGCAGCACAGGAGCAAAATTAGATACTGGGAAATACCGGTATCTAAAAGAAATGCACCAAAAAAAAAAAAAAAAGCAGGGCGGTCCATGTGGCAGCAGATGTGCCATCTGAAACCAGAGCCTGGCCAGCCAGAGCTGCTGGGCAGGCTCCGTGAACCTGGATTGCCATCGCTGTGGCCCTGGGAGGCCCCCAGAACCTCAGGTAAGGCTGCTGAGGCCTTTCCAGGTGCTGGCCCCAGCCTCCCCTACCCACCTGGGGCAACTTGCTGTGTGCCACAATGTGTATTCAGATGTGTGCCTGGGGACAGGTAGCAGTGGCACAAATATATGCTGCTGCTATTTTTCCTCAGGGAAATGCATGTGTGCACTCATGGGGGATGTGCCCAGAGGGGGCAAAAGAGTTATGGATGTGAGGACACAGTTATCACTGCTGGGGCTACCTTAACTTTAATGTATGTCATTTCAATTGCTTGCTCTTTTATAGTGCAACTTGAACTTTATATTTTGTGGCTTTCAGGAATTAGTGATTTGTTTTGTTTTTTAAAAATCAACTATAAAAGTTTCTTTATTTTCCTTTTAGTTATTGATACTGTATTTGCAGTCTTACCTCCAGTTTAAGTTTGGGGTTTTTTTGCATGGGAATAACTTGGAACTGCAAAAAAGGATAACACATTATTCTTTTTCCCTTCCAAAGCAGTGGTCTAATAAAGCCATAGTCTAGAAGTCTAACAACTTCAGAGATGTCCCTAAAAACTAATAACTAGCAAACTGTTATCATCTGAAGCCTCAATACACCATACTATATAAAGGAAAAAATAATGGAAGGAATTAGAAAAAAAAAAAGTGTAGCTGAAAAAATCCAAAACTCAAGAGCTAAAATTTAGGGTACTGGAGGGAGTGTATGTGAAATGAGGCAATCTGTAGCAGCCATTACTAAAAAGCATTTATCAGAAGAAATGTTTTTGGCTCCTAATAGTAGATGAATAAGAACTGATAAGCGGATCCTGAATGACTCACATCCAGTCATGCAAATGATACAAGGACCCAAAAGTGCGGAGATTGGAGAGGAGGAGGATCTTTTGTAAAATCTATCTTCAGAGAAGATAATGCTAGCTTAGAGATTCATTTTGTATGAGTAAATAGCGTACAATGCCAAAAGTACTTTAATATTTATTATTGATTTTCTTGTTCACGTTACTTTGTGTGCTCTCAATTGTATTGCCCATGAGAGATACAGCTTTCAGATCCTACAGAGATAGATGCCACCGAAATATGGTACAGACAGACAAATACATTCTTTGTAGTCAAATGCTGAGAAATTGTGCCTGCTTTCTTTTCTCATTCAAGTTTTCCTTTTCTTCATATTTTGTATTAATATTCTCATTCAAGTAAATCTAAGTTCTGTTTTGGAGAGATTCTCTTCAAATATTATTTTAATCTCTGCTCCTTATCTCAATCACCAGGTATGAGCTGACACCACCAGAATAATCTAACTTTAATTCACATGTAGGGGATATGCTTAGTAGGGGTATGAAGCAGGCAGTATTCAGATTCCGATTCAGCCCAGTCTGGGGGACAGTGATTCGATTCGTTGATTCAGGTCACTGTCTTGATTCGATTCGGCGAAATCTGAAACTGAAGATTCGATTCTGATTCGGAGAATCAGCGATTTGGCTATAGACAAAGCTTTATATGTTTTTCCTACTTGCCTTGAGGTACCAGGCATGGCTCATGAGCGCTGAGATGGTGGGACAGATGGAGCATCCCATGGGAGTGTGGGGGGATCCCCTGTGCACTCAGTGGCAGACCCAGAAGTGGACTGGAAGTACTTGCATTCCACTTCTGGGTCTGCCATTGAGCACATGGGGGACACCCCCCCAGTCCTCCAGCTCACCAATTGGCCACAGGGGGACCCCTCCTGCCTGCAACCCAGAAGGCACCAGTTGCTGAGCCAGGGGAGTGGGGAGCATGTGCTCTGCGGCAAACCAGGAAATGGACTGGAAATACTTCTGGTCCACTTCCGGCCCTGCAGCTGAGTGCATGGGGGACTCCCCCATGCTCCCTATGGATGCTCCATCTGCTCCACCATCTCAGCGTTCATGAGCCATGCCTGGTACCTTGAGGTACATAGAAAAAACATATAAACTGGTGTCTATGGCTGAATCAGCAAATCTTTCCAAATCTCTCTGAATCCATTTGGAGGCTTCTGATTTGATTGGAGAGATTAACCAGTCTCCTGATTCAATTCGGATTCGGAGATTAGGCCGCTGAATCGGGCTGAATTTCCTCCAAATCGAATCAGCAACTGAAGCTTTGCACAGCCCTAATCCTGAGATACTCTAAATAAGGATGGCCAACCTGTGACAAGCATGCCACAAGTAGCATGGGCAGCATATGTGTGCGGCACATGGCAGATCACAGTAGGAGCAGGCAGCCTAGCAGCAAATAGGGGAGAAAGCAGACAGCAGAACAGCAGATCAGTCAGCAGAAGGGGATTGTGGTGGCACACCTGCCAAAAAGGTTGGCCCCCACTACTCTAAATTTTGAAAGAGAAATGCCTTAAAGCCAGTGGCAGGTAGAATGTAGCTTCAGATTCATGTTCACAAGACAGGGTGATAGTGATTAGCAACACAAGCTTCCTGCAGTTGAGACCCTTTCCCTATTTCCTTTAGAATCTTTGTCAGTTAATTTTACAATGCACCGAGGCTCAAGTCACATCTATGCTGGAATCTTGCCATATTGAGAGAACCAGATACAACACAGTAGCCCAAATCACAGTTAAAATCTAGATTGATCCCACAGATTAGACAGGACCATTTTTTAAAGGAGGTTCCTGACATATTCTATAACCCTGCCAAAGTCCAAGGCATAGTTCAGAAGTGCAGAGATGTCTGGTATAAAATAAAAAAGTCTTATTTTCACTCTGATGGGACTAACTTAGTGTTACTGGGTCTCTTAAATCAATAGTGGTTACGATACTCAAGAACTGAAGCAAGCCGCACAAAAACCTCCAGGGGAAGGGCGAGAATTAATTTTAAAGTCAGCATTAAGAACAGAGTTAGAGCCATAATTAAGATAAACATGAGGGACATGATCTAGGCCAATGTCAGAACTAAGATTAGGATAAGAATTAGTGTCAGACTGAGGGTCATAATCAGGATTATCACAGAAGTCTAGAGGGATTTTTTGATCTTCTTTATGAAACCTGTGGTCAGTCAGTCTAGTGCTTTGGTTAACAGTAATACCATTATTGCATACAGTTATCTTTGTTGGTTAGAAAATAACATTGCATTAGTAATCAGGATTTGTGAGAGACATTTCACATGCTGGAAGGGCTATCCAATAGCATTCTTGGTCAACAAAGGTATATTGCATATCTGTAGGCCAATATTCCATCTGCCATCTTTAAATATTTTGATATTAATAGAAAGGCAACATTTAAATTTTCTTTAATGCTGTCAGGTAAAAGATCCCATTGCACCCTTGCTGCATGGAATTAATCATAGTGAGTTAGCAACGCCCCCACCCTCCCATATCAAGGCAGAGCCCCATGTTTTCAGAGTGACCACACAGCATTAGTGGTCCCTGGAATGGGTCATTTTCGGATACGTACCCAGTACAGTACATCTGTCCAGCCTTCCATAGTGATGCACTGAAACACAGTTAACATGGCAAAAGCAAAATTGTCAAAGTTTGTAATGCCATGCTTAGGGCCTTCCCAGCCAGCTTTGCACTCTGTGCCATTCTGACACTGCCGTCCATGTGCTGACTGAGGAGCACAAGGAGAAGGATCCTCTTCTGCAGGTGTATCTTAAATGACAGGAAGACAAAAACAGAAAAAGAGAGAATTAAATACTGCCTGGTTCACTAGGAAAACAAATGAAGGGCATGTGCTTTTGGGACAAGACTTTTGCTATGCACCTGGCAAACTGTTTGAGGACAACCCCAAAAACTGAGTGATGAAATGAGCGATACATGATTTTTGGTTTGTTTTAAAGCAGTGGTTTTCAACCTTTTTTCATTTGTAGACTCCTAAAAAATTTTGAATGGAGGTGGAGACCCCTTTGAATTGTAAGTACTTTAGATTGATGATGGTTATCTATTGCAGACCCCTTAGCATAGTCTCCAAGGATCCACAGACCACAGGTTGAAAACCACTGTTTTAGAGGATGGCCATATCAAAACTGTGATACGCCCTGTGTAATGTGCATCCACAAGGAACAGTGCTCTTAAACGCCACAGAGGGTACCAAAATACTTATACTGGATCTCTCTGCAGTGCACTTTACAAGCATCATTTCCTATACTCCAATTCACCAGCACTCTGGGTTAACTTTGGAAGGCTACTTATGCCCCCTAGAGCAGCTCTAAGTGAAGTTTTCTTCCTGTGGAGAGCCTAACCTCTGCAGGAGCCATGCTTCAGCCCCATGGAGCTATTAAGGTAGGCTGGACTAATGTTGAACTCTTGTGTGATCCTTTACAACTCTCCCTTTCTGAACTTAGAGACTTCACAGGATCTTATCTTCAATTCTGTAATGCTTGGACGTGCTGCAAGACTATATTCTGTAGGGGTGTGTGAACCGGGCCCTATTTGATTTGGATCCAGATTCGGCCCAAATCAGGGCCAGTGATTCAATTAGTTGATTTGGATCACTGTCCCTGATTTGATTCAGCCAAATCTGAATCTGAAGATTCGATGCTGATTCGGACATAGACAGAGCTTTAGATGTTTTTTTCTACATACCTCAAGGTACCAGCACGGCTTTTGAATGCTGTGATGCTGGGGTCCATGGAGTGTCCCACAGGAGGGTGGGGGCCCTCCATGTGCTCGGTGGCAAACCCAGAAGTTGATTGGAAGTACTTCTGGTCCACTTCTGGGTCTGCTGAAGTTGACTGGAAGTACTTCTGGTCTCCTCCGGCTCAGTGATTGGCAGCAGGGGGACCTCAGGTGCACCCCCCAGACCCAGGAGGCACCAGTTGCTGAGCCAGGGGGACACAGAGGGGGCCCCCTAGCGCACCGCCCAGTGTACCCAGAAGTGGACCGGAAGTGCTCCTGATCCACTTCCGGGTCTGCTGCCGAGCACGCTGGGGAGCCCCCTGTGCTTCTGTGGGATGCTCTGTGCGCCTTAGCATTGCAGCATTCATAAGCTGCCTGCTACCTAGAGGTATGTAGAAAAAACATTTAAAGCTGTCTCTATGTCCGAATCTTTCTGAATCTCTCCAAATTGATTTGGAGGGTTCTGATTCGATTTGGAGAGATTAAAGGGTCCACTGGTTTGATTCGGATTTGGAGATTTGGCCACTGAATCAGGCTGAATCTCTGTCAAATTGAATCAGGGCCCGGAGCTTCGCACAGCCCTAATATTCTGATTACTCTTCTCTCTAGGTCATACAGGTTTGAGGTACTAAGACCTTTGTAAAACCAGGGATTTCTACAACAGGTCTATTTTTAACTCCTTTGTGCATCAAAAAGTCCAGAAGAGACATTTTTAAGACATATAAACGAACACAAATATTAAGACTATATGTAATGAGCACAGTTGGTCAAAAGGGGTACACTCAAGTTGTCCTTATTCAGACAAAGCTGCCATTGACAGTGATAGAGGTTTTTTCCTGTATGAAGACTGAAGAATCAAGTCCTTCATTTATAACAGATATGCAGGACTTCATTTTGCTTGCTTATTTTTACTATATATTTCATGCAATGGGTTTCCAAAAAGTTTGATCACATTTATACCAAAGTACACCAGAGTACCAAGACTGGAATCAGGTATTGTAATCTATAGTAATTAAACAAAAAAAGGCATATTTTTAAATGACTGTAAAACTACTTGGCATGTCATTACAGTGCCAGTATATTTTCCAGCAATTGACATTTGCTGTTTTTATAGAAAGACAGAAACTCTTTTGGCACTTTCCTTCTGTGTATGTTGCTGGCATATGATCAGGACTAGGTCAGAGTCACCTCACAGAGAATCATTGCTGCTCAGGTCAGACAAAGCAGATGGTTTGACAAATGAGCAACAAACCATAGGACTAATTTGGGAGTCATGTCCTGATGGATTTAGTGGGAAAGATTCCTTTGATTAACTCCTTTTTATACTTTCCTACCTGCACTTCTAACCACAGTCATCCTGAGATATAAAAATGAAGTCCTTATGGTAATGCTCCTTGATTAGAAACTTCTCTGCTACAGCAGGAGATTAAAATTAAAATATATTTAAGGACTGGACAAGTAATAGGATACAGGAGTCATTCATCTCTCTGGTGCTGAGTAAAATCCAACTCAGTTTACTAGTGACAAAATTATTACAACATTATTGCTGCTTTAATCTATGTAAAATGAACTGGAGGCTTGGTCCATGTCAAGCAACTCCATAAAACAACAGTGGTATGTTTAGCAAGAATTTCCAGCTTTACTGGTAATCTCAAGAGAAAGGCCAATGACTGAATTCATATGAAGAGTGAAATATATCATCTAAAGATGGGAGTGTGTCTCCCCATCACTTAGATTCCTCTCTGTGAGGCAGAGCTGACACAATTGCTCCTAAGACTTTTACCTGTTTTGTAAAGAGTTGAAGGACTTCTATCCCCAGTGCTAGCTCTTAGGCCCCTTTCACTTACAGTAAATTCACTAACTATTCAATACCATGAAAGTTACAATATATGGAGAAAGCCGCACTTAGGAAATAACTGTACATAAGTTGTCATCCCTTCTCTTCCATTCAAGTGTCTCTGTAAGTAGGAACCTATAACCTTGCTGTCTGGTCACCATCCTGAAACCTGGGTCTCTTGAGGCAGTCAGCTTGTCTTTGTTCCCTGCAAGCATAAGGACTCCAGAAATTGCCACTAGTGCTGTGCTTTTGTTAACACAACCTGACATGACCAAGCCACTGTGAAGCCTATAAGTATGCCCTATGAAGTGCAGCATCTGCACATAGAAGCTGTGACTGGTGTTCCTTGGTTCACTGTCCAATACGTCAGTCTCCACATGAATAGTTTTTTCCTTTCCCTGGGAAGAGGAAGACTTAGAGAGTGGTGGGTGAATCATGTGGGGAAACAGAATGAAGAGGGAATGTAAAAGGGAATGCAAAATGAAAATGCAAAAAAGATGCCTCTAGGCAATGAATTCTCTTTCTTCCCTCTGGTCTCCTTTGGCTATCTCTGTATTATTTATATTATGTATGTAGGGAGCCCTCTGCTTAACTGTTTGCTCTTCTGTGATAGTCTCTAGCCCTGATGTATTTTTGATACAGCAGCCTGAAATATGTCCAGACTTCTTTTGACATAAACAAACACATGGTCCTCTCCTCAGAGGCAGAGTATGAAATGCATTTTTGAATGAGTATGAGTTCTTGAATAAGAACCTTGAACTCCCCTGAGGGCGGCACAGGTTGCAGCCTTCATTGGTTTGGCCTGCACTGCTAGCCTTTAGATAGCCTCATGATAGCCAAGATTTTGTCCTCAGTGTAGACAAGAAAGCTTATGTTTCAGAATGAATTATCTGGGGATGGTTAACTTGAGGATCCTTCTAAACCAGGAAAATCCCACTAAAACAACACAGAACTCAAAGTACAGGAGTACTTCACTTGCTATTTAGCCCTGAAGTGATTGGTGCTATATAAATCTCTAAATCAGACAAAACATGCTTGTAACAGGGAGTCAGAGGTTCCTGTTACTTTAAGTGGAGAAGCAGCAGTAGGGAGTTTCCCCAGTTGGGGGAAACACTGTACTTGAGGAGCTGGCTGCAGGGGAATAGGCAGCCAGGAGAAAAGCCAGAAGCTCTGCAATAGGACAGTAGGGTAGATCCCTGCTACAAGCAGCCAGGGCACTGCTAAAGCAGTCAGAGTAGCAGCTGCAACCTAACGAGGAGTTAGCCATCAGGTTCTAATTGTAAACCCATTGTGGGTGGCTGGGGAAGCCACCTGCCTGGAAGGTGCAGAGCTTGGGAGGCATATAAACCCAGGGCCTGAGCCAGGGCAGGCAGTCTGGCTCTGCAGGCAATGGGTAGAAGAGCTCTGCTGTGAGACAGCTGTAGCTGGGTAATAGACTAAGATCCTGCCATACCTGGGAACTGCAAGGAAGGAGTTGAGGGCTTGTAGGGAACTAGGACCCAGGATGAGTACGGTTTTGTTATATAGCCAGTGGGCTAAGAGTTTTAGTTATAGCCAGTCTGCTTATGTTTTCATTTGAGCCTTACTGGTGAACTGGGTTGTGACTTTCAGGGAGGAGGAGGTTGCCAGAGGGCAGGAGAGGGCTTCAGCCCACCCAGGACAGAGGCAGGGTACCCAAGAGTGTTTTAAGCCCTGTCAGGGTCGGGCTCATAGGCAAAAGCACGCTGAGGCTGAGAGGGCCAAAGCCTAGGTGGGAGAGACAGGAGAGGCAGCCTGAGGCCAAGAAGGCCAGGGGCCCACAGCCCAAGAGGGATGGAGACCAGGGCTGGGGCCCACAGCCTCAGAGGGGTGGAGACCATGACTGGCACTGTGGGCCTGGGCCAAAGGGCCCAGCTAGAGGAAAGGGGAGGAGGCTGAGAGGGTCAAGGCCTCAACAAGGGCATTGAGGCCTGAGGAGGCCTGATATTGGACTGTTGCCAATTACCCACTAAAACAATTAAGTGGCACCATCTGTGAGGTATGGGCATGGCTATAGGGGAGGTCAGACCCAACAGCTGCTCTTCGGGCATGAAGGGTCAGGAGGGCCCACTGAGTGTGTGGACCAGAGTAAGTCAAGAAGGATCCACTGGCAGGGAACAGGACTAGGGCTCACTCTAGGACCCTTGAACAGCCTCCCTTTTCAAGAACCAATAACCATATCAAGGCATGGCAGGTAGGAGAAAAGGGAGAGTATTTGAGTAGCCCAAGTGAGGTAGGAGTTATAGCCACCAGGGGGCGTCACGGTGCCAGTCCTGTTATAGTGTTCTATGGCTAAACACGTGCTTTCTGGCTCCAGGTCTGTCAATAAGTCTACTTGCCCCAGCAAACACACACAGTCAGTGTCACCTTTTAGACACACACAGTTACACATACAAAGACTTTCTAATCATGGCCTTCCCAACACAGGGAAAAGAAAATTGTGAAACTGACCAACCAAATGCAGCATGTTTTCTCTGTTTTCATTAAACAAAACCCCTGTAGTTTTCACTTTGTTTTATCTGGTAAATAAGCACCATCTAAGTACCTTTTCTCATATTCTGGCACTCCAATTCACAATTGCTCCATATTTTATGTTGTCATTTACACTGGTGCACAATCAGTGCTAGCTGGATGTTGAAAGATCAGAATGGAAGTATTTAATACCTACCTTCTACTGGTAGAAATGTTAATACAAAATGCAGGACAACAGTGAATCAGGCTTCACTGCACATAACATGTCCCTTACCTGCTAATGCCCCATGTGCATGGTAGCAGGTCTTGTGCATCTTCCCCATGAATAGCTCCAGCCCAATTATGGCATAGATAATTATGACAAACAGCACCAGCAGGGCAATGTGCAACAAGGGAACCATGGCCTTGATGATTGAATTTAAAACCACCTGGAGACCTGAAATTAGAGCAGAAGGCAGCACTATCAGTAAAAGAACAAAACAAAACTAATCAGCTATTGGAGACTGTAAATTGAAGACAAATGCTTCATTTTTAATGAGCATATAAAACCTCTCTCTCCCCCAGCACTTGTTAACCCAATAATATAAAGACTTACATTTATAAAGCACCTTTCATCAAAAAGAGTCCAGACTGCTTTACACATTTGCCATAGCAACCTGACTTACAAACTAAAATACTGTAGGGATCATTTCATCTACCAAACGTCACCACCTCTGGGCTGAAACACAATAACTGTTTCTGTAGTTTCCTGAAAACCAGCTATAAAGTATTCCTCAGGGCCTACACAAGGGATGAATGACATGGGCTGCATACATACATTCAAATGATCTGAAAGAACTCTCCCGGGTTTTTCTACTAGTTTTCTGGTAGAAAACTTAGCATCAGATGTCTGTTTAGGTATCTCTGGGTAAGTCCTTGAAAAGCAGACAGCTTGCAGTACTGATTCTGTGCAGCAAGGGGGGACCTCAGCATGCTTTGTAGGTCCAGAGGCAGATAGAAGCAGTGTACAGAGCAACCTTAATTGGCTGACTGAGACTGTTCAGTCAGCCTACATCTCCCTGCACCGTAATGTGGGAGTGTGTAGGGGGTACATTCTGTTCCCTGCTTGGCTGGAACAGTAAAGTCCAGCAAGTGATGCACTGTCCTCTTGGGGGTGGGGGTGAGATGGTAGGAACAGGAGGATGGGGGAGAAGGGCAAATCATCTGGAGATGCTTGAGGACTATGCTGTGGCTTCTCTCAAAAAATAACATATACTGACATTTGCTCTTCCAGGAAAAGTTCTCCTGGGAGTTGCTGAACCCTCATTGTTCCTCGGTTATTTTCCTCCTGGAGTGGCCAGTTTTCTTTTGGGAGAAAAATCCTGAAATAATTGTGGTTGCTCCTGGGACAGCAGTGACTTTCTCAGGAGAAACTGAATGTTTGTACATGGCCATAGAAAGAACATGAGAAGGGGCCTCAAGACTTCTACTGTCAGGTCCTTGGTCTTCTTAGGTTTCGAAGAGCTGAAAGCAATCAACAGGTCATCTAACGTTATCTTGACTAGAATGATCCTTAAAAGGCAACTTCACTCATGGAGAGGCACTAGCAAGCACTTTGGCTTCGCCCCATCCTATTTCAGTCTGCCCAAAAATGAACTCTCTGCCCCTGGTTCTTGAAATAGAGCTGACTGTGATGGCTTTAGCACTATTTGAGATCTGGAGATTCTCTCTACAGCAAGGGTATCCTCAGTTGCCCTCTCTATCCCATTTGAAACAGGAAATGAGGTGCAGAATAAAATTTCGCAATAGGAAAAAGCTTAATTATGTAGTTAAGGTCTAGAAATGGGAATCAGGAAAGGTGGCCTCTATTTTTGCATTTGCCCAAAACCTCTGGTATGACTATGGTAAAGGCATGTACAGCCTTGTGGTAAAGTTTCCCTAGGCAGTAATTCCAGCTGCTGTAGCAAATTTGGTGGCGTAATGTGCCTTAAATGACTTGGGGCACAGCAAACTAAACCCCTCCAAGGAGTTTTAGTTTGCTCCCCTACAGCCATGGGGTGAAGCACCACACTCTGTGCAGCTCAGGGGCTCTGCAGGAAGCCTATGCAGGCAGCTTGGTAGCAGCCCAGGAAGGCAGGCTCTGCCCAACATTTTTTTTTCCCCCCCTTCTAACCTGCCTGCCTGAGCTGCACAGGGGCCTGGTGCTTCCCTCCACAGCTGCGGTGCTCTCCAGCACTACCTATGCTGGGTACCTGCGGGTGGGTGTTGCTGCCATGCTGCTGCCCTTCCTGCAGCCCAGGAACCACTCTGCCTGCTGGCAGCTCACCCTTCCCTCCCTACCACCGGAAAGGCAGGTAAGTTTGGGTGTGTACATGACACAGGGGTTAAAAGCGCCCCAGACTGAAGCGGTGTTTCTAAAAATCTACTTCTTCAATTTAGGGCCCTTGCTTCATCTACAATTGACACTTGTCAATTGACAGAGCAGGCTGAGGCTTTTAATTTACTTCCCAGTCATCCCAGCACATAATACTAATGACCACAGAAGTTGCTGGCTGTCAGATCAATTGAATTGTTCACTTACTCTGAGTAACTTGAGTTGCCCGTCAGTGGGCATGTCTACACGTGGGCATTTTAATGCGCATTAGCCTTATTTAAGGTGCATTAAGGGCATGCATCTACACATATAAATCATAAAGCAAGCATAAAATTTAGACGGGATTAGTTAAAATGCACTGACGCACGTGTAGATGCGTTAATGTGTGTTAACATAGGGACTTTAGGTCTAGGTCAGCCCAGCCACTAGGAGGCCAGCTAGAATTCAGCCACAGGCCCCTGGTTGGCCACCTCTCTTCTTCCAGGGCTTAGCTGTTCTCTGACAGTCCCTAGTTGCAGGCTATAAAAAGCCTCCAACCATTTTGTGCCTTGGGGTGCACAGTACAAGGAGCCTGAAAGAGCCAGTGCTGTCTGCAGAAGTCCACCAGGTCCCTTGTGCCCCCCTGGACAGGGCCCAGGCAGTCTCTGGCTGTCCTTTCCCATAGCCAGAGCGTCTCCTTGGTTGAAGGTGAGTGTTGCAAAGGGACACAATCTGCTGCATCCCTTGCCCAGCCCTAAGATTCCCTCCAGGGTGGCTGGCCCCCTCTATGGTAGCAGGTTCAGCACCTGCTCCCTGATGCTCTTCACCCCCAGCTCTGTCTCTTTCCAGGCACTGTGATGAAGCACCTCTGCCATGCAACTTGCAGTACCTGCCTATGCCCCTGTTCTGGGTGCTGCTGGCAGTCCTCCAAGGCTGGCATTGCAAGAACAGCCACATAGAGGCCCAGAGAGCTGACACAGGGAGCATGTCCAGCACACTGTCCTTGTCAAGCCCTGGCTCTGTCCCACACCCAGGCAGAGTACCCAGGCCCCCAGTGGGACCCAGGAGGAGGTATGTGACCTTGTGGAGTGCTGGGGGTAGGGCCAACATCCAGTTCGCATGGGGCGGGTGCTTGAACACCCACATTTATGAGGCACTATCCAGCAGGATGCATGTATGAGGCACTCTCAGACAGTGTCACAGTGCCATGTGAAGGTCAAGGTCTTGCAGGCACAGTGGGTAGCCATGATAGAGTTCAATCATCGGTCCAGTTGTACCCAAAAGACAATGCCCTTCATGCAGGAGTTGACCTGCATTTTGGCACCTTCAGTGCCCCATCCCACCCACCTCCCCAGCAGCTGTCTCACCCACAGCCCAGACCTACAGCCTGACATGAGAAGCGGCTGGCCATGCCACCACCAGCCACCAGTCCCCCTTGGAGGGGGGACCCTGGCCACATGTTGGCCTGCCAGATACCCCAGGCCAGAGGCAATGGGTGCAGGCACTGTTGCTGACTGGGAGCCCCACGCTGAGGCACCAACCTTACCAGCCTTGGACAGGTGGTAAGTCCTGAACTGGGGGAGGTCCCTGCCCCTGCTCCTACCTCTACCTGCACTTCCTGCCCTGGCCCAAGGTTCCCCCTGCACAGCACACTGAGAGATGGGACACGGTTCAAAATTTACTGAGAAGCCTGTCTCTGTGAAGCTGGGCAGGCACAGGCCTCTCACACCAAGGAAGGTATCGAAGGCTGCAGTGATGTCCTCCTTAGCAGCAGGGGCAGGGCCATGTAGTGCTGCCACAGGTAGCCTTCCAGATAGTGGTGGCGGCAGTTGAGGGGCAGTCCAGCTTGTCCCCCGTGTCATTGTAGCTCTGGGTCCTGAACCAGTAGAACAGGTGTGCTTGGGACATGAGCAGGATCATCATCAGCAGGCATAGTGGATTGGGCAGCCCTCCACCTGCACAAGCAACTCATCATGCACCACTCAGGGCACATGCAGTAGGGGCATGCTTGGGGTGCAGTGGCAGCTGGTCCCAGAAAGCATCCCCAGAGAGGCCTCTAGTGGGGGGGAGGATGGGGAAGCACAGCCTGCCTATCAGTGCGGCTGTCCAAGAGCCCCTTATGCCCAAAGCCTGGCTGCCATAGCTTGGGCAAGAGAGTGGATGGCCTGCAGGGAGGGGGTGGGGAGTGGGGTCTGGAGCTGCAGCAGCAGGTGCTGCCATGAATTTGGCCTGGCCTATGCTGGCAAAGGGGCAAGGGAGGCATGATGCCTGCAGCCAGCACCCAGTGGCCTGCTGTCCCCAGGGGAGCACACAGGGCGGGGGGGGGGGGGGCTTGACTAGCAGGTGCCTAGGCCCAGCCCTACCCAGACAGCTTACCATGGTCCCTGGGAACCTGTGCATGGCTGTTCTCTAATCTGAGGCTGGGCAGTGCAGGGTCTCTTATACAGAGCATCTTATCTCTGCAATGTTGAAAAATCGCACAAAAGATTTCTGTCTCTTGCCTCTGCGGGGTCAACATCTGGACACAGGGGAGAGGCTGCAGGGCCCTGCAGGAGTGCTGCATCAGGGTTGCTGCCACCTGCCACTAGAGCTGCCTGGACATGCTGGCTGCTTAATCAGTGCACCAGGGACTAGACCCTCCTGCTCCAGCGGCTGGTAGTGGTGGAGAACTGGGAGCAGGCACAGCAGGTATGGGAGCAGGCACAGCAGGTATGGGAGCTGCTTTGACAGGTGGAAGATGTTACTCAGGAGATTGCCCAGGAGGAGGTATGGGACCAGGCACAGTGGCACCACTGGGCTCAGCCAGAGGCCCTGGACCAGCACTGTGTGGAGCTAGCCCAGCAGCAACTGACGAGTCCAGGCCCCCCTATGCCTGGTCCCCAGCCCCACAGGGCCCCTGGGTCCTGCCTGTCACACTGCAGCAGGGCCCCACTTGGGCCTTGGAGGAGGGCCTCCACTGCCACGAGCTTGCAGGACCCCCTAGTGTTTACTGTGACTCCTGGACCCACAGGGTAACTGTTTGTGGCCAAGGTGATGGCTGCCTGTTGCCAGCCTCTGTGTCCTGGGCACCCCCACCACACAGCCCCCCACTTTAGGACTTAGAGAAAGACTGAGACTCTTGTACATAGTTGTCAGTTTGGGAGGAGGATTTTTTTTTATTATTGGCAGGTGGGGAGGGTGGTGGAGGGGGCTCTATTGGTTGAGGGAGGAGGTGGG
>NW_017728931.1:34103638-34133993 GCF_001723895.1 Crocodylus porosus
GGGGATGGGGGTGGGGATTGTGAAGGGAATAAAGGTTTTCATAGAAAACATGTGAGCCCTGGAGTGGGGCTGGGGGGTGGACAGGGGGTACGGGTTGTGTGGGTGGCAGAGCAGGTGGGTGTCACCAGGGATAGCTGGGCACACCTCTGTGTCCTGGCACTCCAGGTGGGACTGAGCTGGCACAGCAGGTCTTCAGAGGTGGCCATCTAGAATGTGTTGACCCATTGGTTGTCACCCTATTCCTGCAGCACAACACACTGCCACCAGTCCTGGCAGGCCCACAGGTGCCAGGACTGGTGGGAGAGGAGGGTAATGGCAGTCCTAGCAGGGGTGTCCTGGAGCCTGTGATCACCATGGCTGGCAGCAGCCCTGGAAGGTCATGTACCAGTCATCCAGCAGGTGGCTGAATTGGGTGTGGGAGTTGGATGGCGCAAGGTGGCAGAACGTCAGGTGCTCAAAATCGTAGTGGGTGAGTAGGACAGCTGCAGCATCCCTGAGAACTGGGGTACCCTGTCCCTGGGCACCAGGGCCAGGAGCTGGGGCAGTCAGGGCTGGGAAGCACAGCTGCCGCAGGAGCAGGATAGGCACATGCTGCCTCTGTCTCTGCCATGCTGCTGCTCTGACACAGGAAGCATCAGCCCAGAGGTCACAGTGCAGAGGGTATGCTTTCAAAATGGCTGCCATGAGCTGGCAGCCATGTGCCTGGAGGCTGGAGCTCACCCTGGTAGCCACAGGGACACAGGGCAGGGCTGGAGTGACTTGGGACTTAGTTCCAAGTCCCAGCATGTATAAGCACTTGCCAAAAATGCTTAATATGAATTAGCTTAATGCTAATTAAATTTAAGCATGCTTAAATTCATGTGTAGACACAAACAGTGTCATGGTAATTGGATAATTTTCGAAGGGCACTACTTAAGTGGTTATATCCCCTTACTGTATTTCATTTAAGGACTGCTAGATGAATCATAGGGTAAGTACTGCTACACTCAGGTGTTCACCTATATTAGAAAAGGAGATGTCCTAGTTCAGTTGTGCTGCTTGATCACTGGGGAATACCTACTGGATGGGCAACCATACTGAGGAAGAAAATAATGTACATCAGATAAGAGTTTAGCCCCAAATGATTTTGAGTGTGTCACTTTAAAATGAAAACAAACTTTTCTATCTCAATGATATAAAATCCTACGCAGAAGAAAGAAAGTTAGAGGGGAGACGGACTTGAAACTTAACAACCCCAGACTTTGTGGAACTTCAGCTATGGATCAAACACTTGTAGCTGTATAAAAACCTGCATATAACCAAAGGAAATCCTCAGTTTCCCATGATTTCAGAACCCATATCAATCAGTGAAATCAAAACCAGGAGGTTGAGTGTACTGAGAAGCTGGTTTCATACTATTTAGCATCAGCTATTATTAATTGATTCAACACCCATCATGGGATTTCTCCAAAGCATTTCAGGGGGTATTTACTAAGGACAGCTATGCTGACAATGAACCAAAAACTCTCTTTTTAAATATACAAATGTATATTCATTATCAACCACTCCATTTAAGTACTTGAGTGTACTACAGATGTCCAGGGAAAACAATGTCAGTTCAAGTCACTGCCCCTTGTATTAGCAAAATAGTGCATGTACAAATCAAAGCTTTCATCACCATAAATGAGAGATGGCAAGGGGTTTAGACAGCCAGAGAAAACTTATCACCAGGAGATTTATGGGGGCTTCTGCTAGGTTAATTAGAAAAGGTTTATTTTGGATAATAAACCAATCCTAAAGAAAAGAACAGAAACTCTATTGAATAATGTTATCAAGAATTAATGTGTGCACTTTGCAGCATCCCATTAGGACAGTTGTTTCAAATCGAAATGATTTAACTAATTAATAAGTTGTATACGCATTGCCGTTAATTATTCCAAGAGGTTCTGAAAGTTTTTAACTGCTAATAATGTTGCAACTTTTGAGGTGTTAGCTCAGAAAATGTGCCAAGTGCCATTTGCAAGGGGAAAACAAATTCTGTACAAACACATATCACTATGCTACTGGCATTGTAGCCATTGCTGCAGTGGGGTCATCACTGGTGAGTTACCATTATTTTTCTCAGCTTAAGTAGCCAAATATAAAGGAAACAGACCTCCCCTGACTTGCTGTGCAAGGGGTCACCAGACAGACAACTTGTGCAGGCAGAGGTGCCAACTTATAACAGTGGACACCTAACAGCAGAATGGAGAGCTGCATTCTTCACAGTACTTTATAGTCAACCATCCTCTAATTCAGGAGCTACACAGAGCCCTACATTTAGGCCCTGGCAAGTAAATATGAAAATCAATTGTTTTAAAAATATAATGCCCATTCCCACAATGTGCAAGACACTTTCCTGGTGGGAAGGAACACGGCCTGCCATGTGGAGATCCTTCAAGGATGGATAGGTGGGTGAAGCAGACAGAGATTAGGGAAGGGGGGGGAGGGAGAGTTTGTTCTTAAGTTTTTAGTCTACTCTGTATACCATTAATAATTTAAGTTCTTAAACAGGACTTTGATATGTTTTTAAAAAGCACTTCCATTCACCTTTAAAATAACAGCTTGGCTGCAAGCTGTTGGCTGAAATTGAGCCCATAAATGTTTCAGTAAGTGAAATACATTAGCTACATTCACTTTGCTCAGAGATTACAGGATTTATTTACACTGATACAAGATTTCAAATATGTATTGTATGAGAACATCATCCCTTTCCATGGCAGAACAAGGTCCCTAAGGAGAGAGAAGAAACAAGTGAAGACATAAGAGGCCTGGTCCCCATGGAAGGGAGGGATGGAGCCAATGTAGTGTGCTGCCTCCTAAGAGCCATGAACAATCATCTGTGGGTCAAGGACCCCCATATTTTTCAAAATGGAGTGAGTGGCAGTGGGACAGCAAAGTTGGGAGTAGTTGTAGAATAATTTACATTTCTTTGAGGACTGTGGCTTCAGTCCTGTGAAGTGCTGGACACTCTGGCCTCAGGCGAATTAAACATATCCTGAAGTGTCTTTTAGTAAGCATGTGAGGAGTTGAACTAAATTCCACCGGACTAGTTGCATGCTGTAAGTTATATGCCTGCTTATGTACTTTTTTGGATCTAAACCAGAATGTTCAGTAAGATGGCTCGGGAGACAGCACGAAGACCCATTAACTAGATATTACTTTACATTGCCATCCTGTGGAACGTATCAAGGGAAGCTAGAAGTATGGTAGTCTCCGGGGAAATATTTAGGCCTTTTCAAGTGGAGCTCCCATTGGTAGTTTCAGTTGCCTGCAATTTTGGAATATAACATGATTTATTGGATTTAGAGGGGTCTTGTTTTAATCATATAATTGTATAGGATTATTTTTCTCTCAAAATTTTTCACATTAAAAGAACCAGTAGGTGCTACTCTCCAACCCAGCTCCTTCATTACTTTATTTACACAGAGAATGGAGTTAATAACTCTCATTTCAATACTTTTTGGGGCCAGGCATGTAGGAAAAAAAATACAACCTCAGAGATGGGGATGAGGGAATGCTATGTGGGGGAAACACAAAGAAGCTTGGCTTTTCCTCCCCTGACCCCATTCTCATACATAACTAAGTTACTGTACAAAATATAAGCAATATCAATTATCCTATATAATCACTTATTGATTGATTAAATGTGCTACCTTCCCCCCCAAAGGCTCAGAGAGACTTAAAATGACAAATAAATACTTATAAAAACAACACAATATTTAAAGAAGATAGTTCAACAGGAAACCACTACTCCCAGGGAACAAGGAGAACTAGACTCAGCATCTGAGTCAGAATGCTTCTGGAGGCTACTCCCAGATGCTGCAGTTTGCAAACCATCTTTTGTTCAAGGTTTGGCCTACCATCACAATTCAGCTCTTGTTGATTACACAGGTGCAGAAAGCCATCAAAATATTTCTGTTTCCAATGTGAGAAATTGCCCAGTCAACAACATGACAGGGTGCGGCTACATCAGTCAATAGAGACAGAGTGGGCTAAAGAAAGTGTAAAACCGTCAACTGCTATATGCAGAAACCACAGCAGATTTCATAAAGATTTCAGAGGATTGAAAGGATAGGATGCATCAAAAATGGTCAAGACACAAGGCAGGACACTTGAGATAAGGGCATTTAAAATGGCTTGTGAGGAAACTTTCCTCCACAGCATGGCAACTGGAACAGCACAGATTGATTAAGCATAGCTTAACAGCAAGGATTCAAGCTATGGAGGTCAGGCTTAACTAACCTGCCCAGTGAAGATATTAGCACTATGATGGATAAGAGAAATTTGGTGGCTATAGTCTATTTAGGCCTTCAAAAGGCACTTGATGAGGTACCACTTCAGAGATTAATGGTTAAAGTCTTGGAACAGAAGGTAAAATAGAACTGCAGGCTCGCAAACTGGCTTACAGTGCAGAAAGCAAAGCCAGAGAGGGAAGTTTTTCAAGATAGAATCTATTGGTTGTTGCAAGATTAGTAATGGAATTTAAACATAGGACTTTTAAAAATAATGCAAATATTGGCAAACAAAGGCTGCTTTGGTTCACCTGTTCCAATGTTATCATTTGTTTATGTTTTTTAAACTTCTTAACTGACTTTTGAAATTGAAAGCCACACACCAAAATAAATATGTATAACTGTGTGCATGCACATGTGAATATAATCATTTTATATTTTTATAGTCTTGAAACAATAGCCATTGCCCCTTCATTTTAAGCCAGGATGGAGCAGCAAATTAAAAGCAAAAACCCACAACATAAGCCAGCTCTTTCTTCTGGCTGTTTTTCTTTTGGGAGGCAATCTTTCACTGTTTCCTTTTGTCAGCATGACCCAAGTAAAACAAACCAAACAAAGATTCCCGTTGGCAGGGTCACCACTCATTCATTCCTTTTTAATCTGAGTCAGGACAAAAGGTAGACAAAGAAAAAAGAGAAAGAGCACCCTGGTTCTTCCTCAAGTACTCAAGCCCCGCCCCCCCAACTCATTAGGAAGAAATCTTTGACTTAACCTTCTCAAAACCACCTCTCTGTCCCCTGGGAAGCCTTAGCCTCTGTTTTATGAACTTCCCGGTTCATGAGACCCAGGTGCCAGATTCATTCTTCAGTTGCTTAATGGCCAAAGCTATCTATTCTCTCTTCAGACTGAACAGCTAAGGCAGTCCCTATGGGCTGGGCTGTCTTCAAGCCATTTAAAGTGCCTAATAATTTCTCGATTGAGCAAAGAATATGGTATACATATGATCACTATCCTTGAATACTCTTTCAACCTAAAGGGTCTTCACTTTGCAAATAAAACAACATCAATAAAATGCAGTCAGCTATGGGGTGGGATATCGCAGCCAAGTGCATGCTGCTTACCATGAGAAGACCACCATTTTGGGCAAGAACACAGAGTGAATACTGTAAGTAAATTTGAAGGATACCTTAAATAAGGCCTATAGTATAATTAATGTGCACTCCCCTAGAATGGGGGAGGGGGTGCAGATAGTCACAATCTTAGCAGGCTTTCCTAGATTTTTCAGGATCCCTTTTCAGGATTCAGTATGGACTTCCCACTCATGTTTGTCATGACAATTCTGAGGGTGCTACAGTCTGTGCTGTCTAATTCACATAGCCCCAAAACAAGAAGATTTTGTGGCTTCTCCCCTGCACATCCATGTGGATCCAAAAATAGATAAATAAATAAATAAATCTGGTCCCATGGTTCTATGGTTGCATCGTCACTTAATGACATGATTTAGTTTTTAATTTCCATTTTTAATTTTTCACTGAAGCACATGGAGTAAGAGCTGAACTGAGCTATTTGTTCTGAAGATGTGATAAGCACCAGCAGAGCTAAACTTGAGTTACTTAAAAAAAAAAACAGTTAAGAAATATAGTTATGAAATGTCTAAACTCATGTAATAATAAAACAGCTTTCTTTCAGAAGTCCAAATGCAGCATATACATAGTTCTGAATGATGGCTGAATGCTTTTCTTTATTTGAAAAAACTGGGGTTGTTATTGTGGAGGGTGGAGGGGTGGGGAGGGGAGAGAACTGTTTACAGTCAAAGTTTGCATTCAGAGCATTATATAGTAATAGAGATGGGCTCAATACAAAGCCTGGATCTGGATTTTGAGAAACCTAGGTTTTAGATAGACAACTAAGAAATTTGGGGTTAGAAACTGGAACTTCAAGGACCTGCATCAAAGTGTTACTTTTATATGCTTCTCTCTCTCAATCTTAGTTCACTAAGGTGAAAGCACTTCAGCCCCTGTGGCTAGTCAATCAACAAGTGTATAATTTTCCTACATAGTAGAGATTTTTTTATTTGGGCTAAGCTCTAGTAAGCATTCTTCTCTTGAAGCAGTAACTCTCCATCATATGTGCAGAGGTTCATAAAATGTAAAAGCGAATAATTTAACAAATCCAGACAACTTTCTTGCGAAAGTAAAAGTGCATCTTGCGATGATTACATTATGGAGGTTTGGGGTTTTTTTGGGAAGGGATTGCAGAGTTTATTGGTAACACATCTCAGTAAATTAGAAAAAGATCTTTCTGAGGGGCTATTTGGAATATACACTACAAGCCTATTGGTACTGGCACAACCTCCGCTGTTGCTGTGTTTTGCTTTCTTGTGTAAGAAAGCATATAACAAAATTTGAGCTAAACTCCAAAACATCTTTAGAGGACTAGCTGAACAGGAGCTTAGCTTGATATTTGATGAAAGAAAGAATATACAATGCAGAAAAGCAGCAGAAAAAGAGATTTATTGTCCATATGCATGTTCTCACTGTGGGTACACATGCTCCTCAAGCACTTAACTGCCTCACCAATCCATATCAGGAGAACCCTAGCCCTGCCTGTTTCCTACTCCTTAGTTTCCCCCCAACCACAGAGTCCTGAAGTGTATGCAACTCCTAAGAAGAATGTCAGGAGGGAAGTGTGTGGATGTGCATAAGGACAACACATCTCAAAGTACTCCAGGTACCAGTAGATTTCATAGACTTTATAGACATTAGGGCTGGAAGGGTCCTCGGAAGATCATCAAGTCCAGCCCCCTGCCCCAGGGGCAGGAAGTCAGCAAGGGTCATAGGATCCCAGCAAGATAAACATCCAAATTTCTCTTGAAGGTATTCAAAGTAGGTGCTTGAACCACCTCTGGCAGCAGTCTATTCCAGACCTTGGGGGCTCAGACTGTAAAGAAGTTCTTCCTTATGTCAAACCTAAAACAGTCCTGAAGAAGTTTATGACCGTTCGACCTTGACATCCCCTGGGTAGTTTTTCTTTGTCTTTTGCATGATCATCCTCATATGCAACCTCACTGTTGGTGACTCCAAACAAGAACCAGCATACCTGGAGCTGGATTTCAGAGCTCCCTAAATGTATGCAGCCACTGCCTGGAGACTTGGACTTCTACAGTTACCAAATGTTTCGTGAAGATGTGAATGAAATTCCAGAAGGCCACCCTGCAGTTATCAGGGAGCTATGGAGCCAGTGCAAACAAGGGCATGAAGTTGCCCGGGCTCTGTTAGAATGAGCTCTAACTGCAGGAGGAGAACTGAGTCTTTGATCTTCCATTCATGACAAAGGTCTATGACTTTGCTGAGACAATTCAGTTTTACACTCTAGAAGGTAGCCTGCCAACAAGGGTATTTCGTGACAAATACACCATTGCTACAGGCAGACTGCTTCCCCGCTTAATGGGGAGGATCTCACAATACCCTGTTTATTGACATAAAAGAATAATAGTGGTGTTGTCTGTCATAATCTAAACATGACACCCACACATGAAGGGTAGGAAGGCTTAATGTGCTCTTCATGTCTTTCTGACATACTGATATGAAGTTTCACTTTCTGGAGCATCCAGACACCCTGAACCTGAACGTCACTGATATTGGCTCCCATCCTAACCTGGGAGACACCGATCACAGTAATCACCGATGGGAGCCAAAGGAGGACCAGTAGTCCTTTGTTTATTGGACAGATCCATCCACTATCTCAGGGGAACTGTCATCATCAGGCTTAGTACAGCAGACAACTTGTAGCCAGGACTGCTTCGAAATGTGGCATGCAGAACCACAAAGACGCAGACAACTATATTGCCGAGGGGCAGGGGGACCGATTCTACTGTCAAAAAGCTCAATCCATCAGAAAATCCAAAGTGGACCACGAATTTTAGACTTTGTGTGAGAGTGAGGGTGGACATCGAGTATTCACTAACAGTTGTAGGACACAAAAAAAAAATCACATTGTAGTAATGCTCTTCTGGACTTTTGGCATCAGTTGGGAAGAGGCCCCTTTTACTGCCCAGTCACCTAGATGGGGTTATATATATAAATATAAATAAAGATGCTCTTTGGGAGGGAGCCAACACCCTCACAAGTACATAACTTTAGGAGGATCTGCTGATGAATAACTAATATGTTTCCCAATCCTGTTCTGCTGCGTTGTGTGTAATGTCCTTGGAAGTTCTAGCTGGTATATGACCAGAGCCCATTACTGATATTTCTTTTCTTCATATAATTACCATTGCTTTCCTTGTGTCATAAAATAGTATATGAAAACTTCAGTAATACATATTAATTTTGTATCACAGACATTACTACTGAAGTGGACAAGATAATAAGAGACTATCTAGATGACAAATTGTGATCTTTGCTGTGCTACCATCTGCACACAGAAAGTTTTTTCTTTTTAAAGGACTCAAATTGTTGTAAGTCAAAATTAATGGTGCAAAGGCTGGATCTTTGAAGACAGATAGCCACACTGAGCTAAACAGAACTGCTCTTAATTCTTAAGAAAGTGTGTGTTTGCCTATATTTAGTACTTGAATGCTCTGAGGAAGAGACTGTTTCATTCCAGTGCAATGGGCTTCAACCCATGGCTTGAAGGAAGCAAATTGCCTGCAAGACCCTTTGAGGTTGTTTGTGGCCAAAGGAAAATAGAAAGTAAAAACTGAGGTTGATGAGAGGAGTGAAATATGACGTTTCCTGCCAATTGATACTGAAGTGGCATTGTTGCCTGTATGCCAGCAAACATTAGGTTTGGATCCATTCAACTGGTTTGGATCCATTCATTGGTTTAGTGTTCTCTGCTGGAGTAAAAGTTGCTCCTTGTGATTTTATAAATCTGATTCTTTTGCTTTGAAACATTACTTATAGGCCTCAAATCAGTTAGACTAACTGATGCAATAAGCAACATCCTTTTTCCCCCTTTTAGGTCACCCTAGTACATTTAGATGAAAAGATCCATAGTTAAACGTCTTGCTAGAATCCATTTGTCACAGGAAAGGATAATTCTCCATTTAATACTTACTCTCTAGGTACCTTTCTGAAGTTGTATATAATTCACATGAAATTTGTACATTTTAAGTATTCTTGCTGAAATACATTAATGCTAACTTTTTGATTGTGGAGTTTCTCTTTGCTCATTAAATCAACTGTCACATGGGTGACACAGAGACCTACAGATGAAGGGCAAGAATAGAGAGAACTAGATCCTGTAGGCTAAATTCTTTGCTGATTTTAATGGAGTTGTACAGGATAAAAAAGTGGCAAGTTTGGCCCATTAAGGGCTAAAATCATAGAATAGAATCATAGAAAATTAAGGTTGGAGAGACCTCAGGAGGTCATCTAGTTCAACCCCCAGCTCAAAGCAGGACCATCCCCAATTACAGCATTCCAGCCAAGGCTTTATCTGCCTGGTCTTAAAAACCCTGCAAGGATGAAAACTCTACCACCTCTCTGGGTAACCTGTTTCAGTGTTTACTACCCTTCTAGTTAGAAGATTTTTCCTAATATCTAAGCTAATCTTCCCTTGCTGTAACTTGAGACAGTTGCTCCTTGTTCTGTTATCTGTCACCACTGAGAATAATCCAGCTCCATCCTCTTTGGAACCCCCCTTCAGATAGTTAAAGGCTGCTAATAAATTCCCCCTCAATCTTCTCTTCTGCAGACTAAATACGGCCAGTTCTCTCAACCTCTCCTCAAAGTCATGTGCCCCGACCGCTAACCATTTTTGTTGCCCTGGACTCTCTTTAATTTGTCCACAAATATTAAGTACGATTAAAACGTCAAAACTAAAAGTAGTTAAGACTAGACATGTCTAAATCAAAGTTCAAAGACTCGCAAATTTTATCAGGAAACAAAACTGAAATTTAGTTGTAGATTTTCTAGCCAGTTGTATTAGAAAGCAAATCTCTCACTGGAGAGATTCCAAGTTCAGAGTGTACTGGTGGATGGAGGTGGGTGGAGCATAGTCAGCCCCATCCACCTGGGGACATGTGGCTGCTGTAATACTAACAGGTCTCCAGTTTCTTAATAACTCATTATAACTGAGTCATCATTTGTTTGGAGATCTATAAAAAGCATAAGGCTCGTAGGATATATAACCCCCCTCCTCCCCCCAACAAATAATCAGCCAAAGGATTTGCATCTTTTATGGGATTCACCAGCAGAAGTCTTTATACATTAAAAGACATTTAACAAATATAAGATAATTTGTCTAGGAGGAAAGTGCTGAGTGATAAAACATGGGTAGTAATCTAAAATTCCAGGAGAAAAAGGAATAACTCAGGCACTTTGACAAAAATGATTATAGGAGGAGGAAACAGACATAAGGGATACATTACTCAGGAAGGAACATGCATAAATTAGGTTTGACTCCGGGGGAAAAAAAATCCTTTTTTTTTTTTTTTAAAGCAGAAAGAGGGTTGAACAGTTTGGCCTGGCTGTACTTTGCCTGAGCCTAACATTTTCACATGGTTTATATTCTTTCCACCAAAAAATGAAGTAAAATAAAGATATGCCAGCTGTTTATATCAGTTACCATACCTGATAAAGTGTGGCTGCATGAGCCAAGACAATATAGAAGGTCCTAGCTGATTTTGAAGAAGCTGATTTAGAAGAGACCCACTGAAAAGCAGCTGGTGTCCAGTAAACCTAAAAACCTATTTAAATCTTTACCATTTTCTCACATTTTCTTCTTCTCATTCTTATGAACTCTCCATTTTGTCCTTCTCTTGCTATAAACATTTGTTCTGAAAACCCAGGAAACAAAATTTGGCTCAAACACGGGTAGTCGTGTGTCAGTAATTTCTCTGGAAGATGAGTAAGAGGCTGAAAATTTTTTAAGATTGAGTAAATGATCTTATTTGCTTCACTGATCCCCACCTTGCTGAACTTTTGGCAATACCAAGGAGAGTAAGGCACACTCATGATCACACATTTCTAGCAATCATTCAGGAAGCTGGCATCACCAGAAAACTCCCAGCACTGCATGATCCTGAGTCACTGAAACACCTTCAGCTTATGAACACTTCAAACAAAAGAACAAAAAAAGTCTTTCTGGCTTCCTAGTTTCAGTTCAAATACTTGCCATTGAGTGCTAGCTAAATCCTACACGTGGGATGAGAAGGCCGCTAAGTTGTTTTACTGAATATTCTTGGACTGTTTTAATATTGGCAAACTCGACTCACTTGAGAGAAACTGAACACAAGACTTCAGGTCGTAGTTTATATGACCATAAATGAGAAAGCAGAATGCAATATTCAGCCATTCAGACTCAAAGACTGATCTTAACAGTTCATGTTAAGGTTGACGTGACCATCAGAAGTTGTGGAGATGTCAAGAGGCGGATAACATAAGGAAAAGACTGAGAGGAACATATACCTGCTTACTATCTAGATAAGATTCAGTGCAATACCCCACCTCCACCCCAATACTGTGGCACTGACTGATATTAATTATCAGACAGTAGCTGCAAACAAAACTGCTGTTGATAATGGTTAGTTACAACCCTAGTTACTCCTATTGCTCCATTAATGGTGCAGACAACAAAGCACATCCAACAAAGCACATCTACACAAAAGATGCAAACAATGTTTGGAATAAACCAAATGATTCTTCTTCTATTTTAAACCTTTGGGGGCAGGGGCCATGTAAATGTTCATGTGTGCACCCCATACCTTGTACAATGGAACCTCACTTTTTATCAAGAAGTATGTCCATTATCATCTCATTAAAAAACCTGAGGTTGCTCTGCTGTACACGGAGCACTGCTGCAAAACTGAGTCTGTCCATTGCATCAAAATCAACTACCCCTTGAATAAGGTTGATTTGTGAGTTAAGCTTTGCAGGCCTGGGTGCCATTTAAGATTAAATACAATGAAACAAACCTCATCAGGACTCTGCTTTCATACAATTCCTTTCTCATTTGTAATCACAGAAAATAAACTGGCCACTTGAGATTGGAAACAGCTAAACAATGACATAGGAAAGGTGATGCAACTCATCCTCACACAGTGCAGTGGACACCACAGAGCTGGCACAGATGGTTGAGAAGGCTTGTTCAGCAGTGCGGGAGTGTGCAGGAAATCTCCATGACAGCACAATTTTTCTGCACTGTAAGAGCCCCTGAGACAAGAGAGGGGCTGGACCTTGCAGTGGTTGCTACACTATTAAACACAACAAAGGATGGTGCAGCATTGAGAACTAAGAGCCTGATTTTGCACTCAGACACTCTCACCTACACCTGTTGATATTAATGGGTGTTGATCACATGGATTTAAGGGCAGATAACTGCCAAAAATATTAATGCCAACAGCTGAGTCAACTCATCTGTACATGTATGCAATACCTTGCAAACACTGACCACATTTTGCAGCTTTGATCAAGCCACTCTGCAGCATATAACATTTGAAGACAATATAGGACTACTTTGTGCACTGTACTTCTACTGTGGCATCAGAAAGAAAAGTACAGTGCATAAAACAGACAACTATGCCAACTAAAAGCTAGCAGAAGAAAACATTTCAACAAATGTGGGAACATGACTGGTACTTCACATTTGATGAAAATTAAGTTTTAAATTACTGCCTCAAGAAACAGAAAAAAGTGCATGTCTCAACATTCCTATGTAATATACCAAATATGAGTAATATGAATATATTAGAGCCACTGCATGAACCACAACTTTATTTCCTGAGTCCCATGCATTTAAAAAAAAAATAAAAATCAACTCTAGCATTTTATGAAACATAACTTTCTGCATTCAATTTCCTTGCCAGCAGAAAAAAATACAAATGGAAATTTTGATTGTGCATTCAAGAAACCAATATAGACATTTACAGCCAAATAATTGCACTGAGTGTGTCTCTGTGAATGAGTGTAACCATGTAATCACCGAAATAAATCCAGCTGTGTTTATGCCAGTGGGTGGGCAAGGGATCATAGGCAGAGGGACACTGGGGACAGATCACAGACAAGATGACAGAGAGAGGGGGTCAGAGAAGAGGGAATGATTGTTGGATGAGGAATATTCACAGAAAGCTCAGCTACAATATTTTTTGGCCTTATTTTTGGGCCCATGTAAGGTAGCTTAACACATGCAATTCTAAAGGTACTATAGATGGGCAGCAAAGGACGTCCCCCTGCATTGAGAAATCTTGAGACATCGTAAAACCACCCACATTACCTTCCTACTTCATGTAAGCATGTGGTAATTTGGGAAGAGTGTAGAGGGAGCAGGACTTGAATACTCTGAAGCGTGGTTGATCCTAATTCAGTAGGACAAGTGTCTGCTGGCACAAATTAAAGTAGTCCTGAGGCTACTCTAATTTATATTGGAGATTACACTGGCCTCTGGGCAGCATCAGTACTGCAGGGGTTAGACAAGAAGTGTAATGCCGGGTCTAGTTTCCCTTCCTTCAGGTGCATTAACTCCAGATTAAGTATACCTTAGGGTTGAGCCCCCATTATAACAGTAGTATTAATAATAGTTCAATTTCAGAAGAGCAGTTGTAGGAGCAGACATAGCTGCAAAGCAAGCCAGACATCTGAGGCTCTGTGTGTTCTGGGGAAAATAATTAGTGTTCTTTTGGAAATCTACTTTGCTGAGTCTCATGGGTCCCAAGTAGGCAGAACTGCTTTCCCTCATCCCCTTATGGGGTGTTTTAACTTTTGCTGCTGAGGACTGTCCCCTAGTGTCTTCTCTGCTGGCTGGAAACCATTAATTATGTAATGAATTATTATGCAAGCCAGTGAGGCTCTTTCAGTGATCTGGCACTGTTAGATTAAGTTCCTTGAGGAAGAGAATGATTGCCAATTCTAGTTGGTAATATATCTGGAAATGGCATAGTGGAAACTAAAAGCCATGGACATTTACAAACCTTCTTTTCATTCTTTCAGAACTCTAACCATATTTAGCAAGTACAATATACCTTACAATGTTTCACTTGATTTGGATTCTGTTCAAGAAGATATCCAGTGTTGTAACCCCCTCACTTGCTAGCTATTTTATCCACTGGTTTTACCTATTTGAGCTGATCTATCAAAACAGCATAAAGTATACAGTTGGTTTTTGCTCCTCTGACTGAGCGTTTCTCAAAGGCACATATTATTTTTCCCCTGCACTGCAAATATTGACTGTTCCATTCATTTTAATTTAGAGGGGATCTCTAGAATTTTACAACCCTTCTTATTTGTTGCAAATGAAGGATGCGGTACCATATGTAAACAGATACACATACCACTTAAACTAGAGGACTAACATAGACCTAGCTTGCTCACCTGAATTGTTTGAGTTCAGTAGCATAGGGCAGGGCTGCCTTCCATCTGGCAGCCCCTGAGAGGGTTCCCTGTGGACCTTGGGCTCTCAATTTGGGAATTGCTCCTCCTACTGTTTCAGCTGCTACCACTGCTACTGGAGTCTCTGGGCTCCCCATCCTGCTTCTGCTGCCTGCCCTTGGGGCCAGCATGGCACAGCCCTTGGGGCCAAGGGAACCTGCAGCCCGGCAGATCAGGGGGAAGCAGAGATCTCATACAGTATAGGAATGCCAGCACAGTTCAGCGAGAGGGCACATGGCAGGGGAGACCACCGAGCACAGCATGCAGGGCATTGGCCCAATGCAGTAGTGGGGTGGGGAAGGGCATGGCCACCACATGGTGTAGTGAAGTGTGATGCTGCAGGGGACATGCAGCCCGGGGCCATTCAGAAGTTGGACAGCAAAGTACAAACAAGGCCATGATTCCTTGTCACATACCACAAGGTATCTCCAAGAAAACAACTGGCTTAATACTGAAGAGCTGGCAATGAGGAGAGGGCTATTCTAGGGAGAGACACCAAATGGTGAGTGCTGAAGGGAATAAGAAAATAAATAGAGGAAGTTGTGAGAAACTGCAGTAAGAGTTTTGTACAGAGCAGTGAGGGTTTATTGTATTCATGCAGGACAAACTCTTCCAATGTGAATATTTAAACTTTGGCACCTAAATAGCTACACAACCACCACAAAGTCATTTTAATCGACTTACAAGTGGACATTCAGTAATGTAAACAACACTGGACATTTGCCTGTGGGAGCAGCTGATCTCCCTTTCTCTCACTCATGATGGATTTTAGCTGTTGTTTATTATTTTAATAGTTGTAACTGTGATGGTCCAGGAAACATGTAAGAGGCGAGGATTTTTATGGCTGTTATCTTTTATTGGACCAACTGCATAACTGGAAGAGAGCTACACAAACTTTTAGGCACAAGGTACCTAGAGGGGACTGGGATGTGGGTGATCTTGCCTAATGGTTAGGGCACTGAGGGAAGGCAGAGGTCAGGGGCTGAATCAGAGTTCAGGAGCCACATTACCAAATCTAGAGGGAAATCTAGGAGCGGGATCCATAACAGGCCGGAGTCCAGGTCCAGAATCAGATGCCAAATTACCAAGTCCAAGGGTTAATCCACGGATCAAAGACCAAGAACAAAGCCAATGTCAGGAACCAGGAACCAGATCCACAGGGAAACCCAAAGCTAGAGTCTAGGAACAGAGCCAAAACCAGGAAAGCCAGAGAGTACAAAAACCAGGAGGCTTGCCAGAGCAGACCAGGGCCAAACTGCTGACTAGACTGAAGACTACTGTCACAGGTGGGAATAAATGGAGAGACTGAGCTCCCAGCAGCCAGTCAGGAAACCAGCCAGTTAACTGGCTAGGGCAGAGCTTATCAGACAGAAACCCCAGGCAGGTGTGGCTACCTACGCAATTACCCCAGGCTGGGCTGCCTGCTAGGGTCCCCGGCAGAGTCCTTCCTCAGATTTGAAAAATCCTTGAAAAAACCTTCCTAAATGTTGACAGTTACACCTGGACCACAGATCAAGCAGTTTAGGTTTGGCTTTTCCTGTAACAGACTACAAAACTCCCCTCCCACCAATGCCATTACAAGCTAGGAAGTTAGGGCCTTGTTGCACATTGTACTTTGAGGCGCTCAAATATTGCTTATTTTAGTGCTAGCTCCAGTTTGAAGCAGTTAGACCTTAATGCTAAAAACGCTGTCCACCCATCCCCCACCTGCACAGCTGTGACTTGCCACTAGAGGACTGGTGAGCAGGGCCCTGACTAGGAGCTATAGCTGTGAATTGCCACTAGGGGGCTAGTGAGCCAGGGCACGTTTCTGGGCGGGGGGGGCAGGAACATGAAGCTGGGAAGCAGGGAGTTAGTGGGGTAGAGGTAGGGAATGAAGTGGGAGGTGGAAAGGAAATGGGGATGAGGGAAGGGTAGTGAAATGAAATCAGCCAGCCACTGAAGGATAAAACAAAAGGAAGTTAAAAAAAAAAAAGAAGAAATAAAAAGGAAATCAATTAATAAAGGTCTCATGTTTTAATAAATTGGAATTTGGGTGCTGGTTACACTACCCAGGGTGGCTGGGAGCTGGGACCAGTGAGAGAAGGTGCTTTTGGGGGAACTATTGCCCCTGCCTCAGCTTATGGGGACCCAATCTGCCCCTACCTTTTCCCCCTCCAGCCTCCCTAGACCTCACTTTTGGACCCATTTATGCCCTGAGACTTTGCTAACTGACATGTACTCAGCAGCTTGTTTGCATAGGGTTGCTTCCCTGGGGATGGGAAGGACATATCCCCCAGGGGCAAGCAGGAGAGCTGGCTTGGTGCTAGAACTGTCCCCTGGGTAGTTGAGTTCAGGGGGTAGAACGTTTGTCCACCCAAAACAGGACTGTGGATGAAGGGACACTGCATCCTGGGATGCTGGAGGAATGAAATTTGGGCAGCTTATCTGTGGGAGTAGCCACACATGGAATGGAACATGAGCTGGGTAACATGGAACAGAGAGAAACCTGCCCCGAAGTGGTATAAAACTTTCAGCTGCCTAAAGTGTGCCTAAAATTATCTTCAGGTGTTAATGTGTGAACAATCCAGGGGTTAAAAGGCACCTAAAATTAAATGTGTAACAAGGCCCTTACATTGGAATCCTCTTGCTAACCCATCCTGAAATCTTCTGGCCAGCACTTTGCAGGTGGTTTGATCACAGTGAAAAGGAGATATATGTATTTTGGAAGCAGGAGTAAAATATGTTGCCCTCCACAAAGGTGTTAATGGCAGCAGTGGGTTACATCACTTACTATGTTTCATACATCAAGTTAGGGGGTGAATCAAAAATAAGCCAGAGTTTTGATGTGTGGGCCTATAACCAATTACCTTATAGTTTAATTTTTGTGGCGTGCTATTTTTGCCTGGCTCAGGCAATCACTTTCAGAGTTCTCACGAGAAATATGCTTTCTTATATACTGAATTGCTAAACTTCACCTAAAATATTCTCTCAGTACTTGTACAATTTAAAAGCGCAAAACAAAAGTTCAAACAAATGTCAACTAAAGTGCTCAGGAAGTTCCCTAAAAGCACAGTAACCTCATGATTCATCCCTTCAGAAAAAAACCTGGCTCAACAGATAAGGCTAACAGCATAATTACAGTATCAACAAACTTGACCTATGTCAGACCAATGAGTGGAGCAAGTTCTAAGGGTGAGAGAATCTCCCATTTACAGACATTTAGACCTGATGGCCATTACTTTGAGCACCATATCTCAGCCACAAGGATGGGACACAAAGACAGAAGGAGCTTTTAAAGCTGCAAAGACTTAAGGTTTTGAAAGCAAGACAAAACCTTGAATGACATCCACGACTGGTGTGAGTGCAGAGTAGAGAGTCCAGGTGCAATGTGTTTCATGTAGGAAATACTGCTAAATGAAAGATCTTCAGCAGTAACTCAGTACAGTAGTTAATCTGAAGTGGGTAAGGCATGGATAGCAGTTGTGAGGACGATCATAATTTTCTTTGCTGAGCAGAGATTTACAAATGCACACTTGATTACTACTACTTCTACTATTTCACTATTAAAAAGTTTTTAGAGAGCTAACATGACCACTAAATTACAGATTTCATTAACAAAAAGGTAGGCAGCCCATCCAACAATTGCCATCAAGACAACCACAGCTTGGTACATGAACCAAGGACTTCCAGGCAACTGCAAAGACCAACCCATGCATAAGAGAAAACAGTATATATAAAAAGTGTTGACAACACTGTCATTTTACTTAAAGCTGAGGGTCCCCCATTTGAAAACCTCAAATTTGGTTTAAAAAGTTTCTAGCCCTCACAGTTCATGAAAGAAGCCTGAAAATGACTTCAGTGTAATCAAAAAAATGTTTAAAGAAGGCTCAGAAGCCAAGTCAATTTATAAGTAGTCCAAGTTAAATACCATATTCACTTGACTCTAAGATGAGCCTGAATGTAAGATGGCCCCTAATAATTAGATTCTATAGATGGAAAATGTGTAAGTTTGTTATAATTTTCCAGGTATGGAATCTAATTATTGGAGGGTTGTCTTAAATTTGTCCTCTCCCCCACCTCACTACTAAAGCAGGAAAAGCAATGGCTGGGGTGTTGGATGTGTGTGTGTTTGGGGGGGGAGGAGGGGGTGTCAGACAGCTGTGGGGGGTCAAACAGCCCCCTTGCCCTCTGCCACACCACTTCTTTCCCTGTAGTCTTCCTGGCTCCCACCACCTGCACTCCCCAACCCCCAGCTGCTGTACTTCCTGCTCACCCACTCCCCACAATCTCAGCCCTCTCCCTCCACCCCAGCACCCACTACTATCAGGTGCTGCTCAGGCCTGGTTCCTTTCTGGAGCGCAGTATGTGGAAGAGCAGTCCACTTGTCCATGCTGGGCCATGCAGCAGCAGCAGCACCACCGCTGACTGGCTGAGCAGGGGTGGGAGTTTCCCTGTGCTCTGTGCCTGGGAGGGAATCCAGCTCAAGCTGGAGTGAAGCTGCACGTGACAGTAAGGGGTGGGGGATCGGAAGGGAGCAGAGTGGGAACAAAAGATGCAGAGGGCAAGTGGAGGAGGGGTAGGAGGCTGCCGTGGGTCTGATTCTAGTTTTGACCCAGGTTTGGGGACAGTTAGAGCCACAGCAGCCACCTGAACCTCTCCCCACTCCACTTCGTACACAAATCTAAGATAAGGAGCATCCTCTCCCCCTGGTGACTGTGGGGAGGAACTCCTCATATATGAGTGGACATGGTATTATTTTTAGATCATACTTACAAAGACGGTCACAAAATCTTGCGGGGGTGAGTTTTGAATGACTGAGTTTGGCAGTACTTAAGGTCTCACTTAAAAAAAACAGCTTCATAAATAAAAAAAATAAACAAAGCCTTTTTTACAACCAGTTTAGTGAACATGGGCAAATCTTCAAATCCAGCTTCCTGTATTAGCCTCCTTTCATTCAACTGGATCTCTCACCACTACTTCAGTGGATGATGCCATTTACAAAAAGTCCATGTGCACTGTTTGTTCTGAATTGTCCCACCACCTTTGAGTGGAGCAGAAGGTGGTGACAGGTGGGGAGAATGAAAAGTAGGGGACTCCATCCGCAAGTCACTAAAAGTGTTTATTCATCATTTCTGTGATTTGTGAGACTAATGCACAATAGTTTTACATGCAGATTTCCAGTTGCTTCATTAATTTGATTTGTATTAGACCCATTAAAAAATTACATCTTCATTTACTTCTGTTGAAAGTGACTGGCCATATCTATTGTTGATCATGCCCTACACATTTCATGGAACTGTATAACTAGTCTTCCCTTCCCACCCCTGCCCCACAGATGCCCCCCTCCCCAAGTTTGATTAATTTCAATTTACCAAATTAAATTGTTGACCATGTTGCCCCCACCCCCAAGGGAGAGAAAAACATCTGCATCATGCTAGAGCTTGAATATCTTGCACAGAAAACTAATCCCTGCCCCACTTCTACCCAACCAAGAAGAGAAAAGGAATCAAAAATTAGTGTGTTACTTACTAGGAACTCCAGATACCAGCCGTAAGGGGCGTAACACTCGAAAAGCCCTCAGTGCTTTAACATCAAATCCGGCACCTTTCCCTCCTATTGAATTCCCCCCATCTGCTTTGGTTGCTTGTTCTAAAATTGCACTAAAAAGCCTGCAAAAAAATAAAAAGAGGAAACAAGCTGTAGGCAGACAGCAAGGCTCTGGCTAAACAGAAACATAAATCATCGTCACCATACCACCAAAACGACTGTGCATTACATGGACCTGCAAAGAATGTCACACACCTCACTGACATTCACATATGGTGCGGGAAAAGGAACAGATTCTTCCCATATGAAATATCCTGCAGCCTAGGAGAATGGTATCAGAATTGTAAGGCGAGAGACCATGAATTTTAGTTTCAGTCCTGCCTCAAAGGTAACTGGGCAGTATAGCATATTGGGCAGTACTGCATGCCCCACACCCTGCATGTTGTCACCGCCAGCTCTAGATGTGGGGCAGCAGAGAGGACAGCCCAACATTGGCACTGCATGCTACAGTGGTCAGAAGTTTTTTGCTGGAGGCTGGGCAAGGGGTGGAAGATGTCATCTCCTTGTTTTGCTGCTGACATGCATGTCAAGTGGCCAAAAAACCCACTGGTTTTCAGTGGAAACCCCTCCCACCCCAAATGGGTGTGACATCTCCCTTAACAGCAAGCAAACTTCCAGCCACTGCTCCTCCATCACACACCAACACCACTTTTCTGCCCTCCCCACTGTCAGAGCCAGAGCTGCTGCAGGGAAGGTGCAGGGTGCGTATGGGACAGAGGAATAGGGAGTGAGAAGGATGAGGTGCCCCCCCCCCCCAGTTCCATTCCAGTGCTGCCCCATTAGACAGTATTCAGAACTCATGCCCCACTTGCCCACCCATTGCTAGGCTACTGTTCTGAGTGCTATTAATACCTTACAAACCTTTATTAACCAAGAATCCTTCTTAAGATAAATATCATTTACCCATTTTACATATAGTTTAGGTTACACAAGGTCACTGAAGATGGAAGAGGGAACAGAACCCAGATCTCATTCACTGCACCAAGCTGCCTTTCAGACAAAACAATTCAAGACATATGTTTGTGTATTGTTACTACACCATATGCCTCTTCATCACCTGCTATGGGCTAGGCCACATGTGGAAGTTTCTGAGTCTGATGCATTCTCCATATTAGAGTTAGTTTTTTAGCTCAAGGGGTAATGACTCATGCTTTGAGAACCAGTGGTCCCAGATTCAGTTCCTACAGACAATAGCGTAACTACAACAGGGTGGGATAGGCAAACGGCACCAGTCCTGGATGCCAACTTGGAAAGGGGAGGCACAAATATAGCAACCACTCTGTTGCTGGCCTTATCACACTCACCACTTCCAGCAGCAGCTGCTGCCCCACTGGCCAGTGCTGTTCAGGGTGCAGCAATACCCAGTTATGCCTCTTTCCACAGATGACCCAAAGAGTGTTCATTAGACTTGGCTATGTTAACTCTAATAACTAGACTGGACTGCTCCCAGCACCAAGAACAGTATTTGCAAATCGTAATACCAAACACTGTAGTGCTATTTCACAAAAAGTCATGCAGACAAAGCATCTGATGAAGTAGGTTGTTGTCTATGATCACTCATGACTCTTTGAATCAGGTAGTCATCCAGGTGCCACCCTGCCCTACATTCTGCCTGAATTCAGATTAACATGGCTAACCACCCCTCTACAAAAGTCATGTAACTCCCTGCAAAGTATCCACCATGTCTCTGTAGTTTCACATTAAAGATACTGTGCTTATATGCAAGTTATAACACTAATATTTGTTCTATAATAATAGCTTTAACACTTATATTGTTCACTTTAGCAAGAGTGGTATGCTGGACTATAGTGTTTAGAGGAAGACATGGACATTTTTTGGGAAATACTGCTCATATGTAAAAGAACAGAAGACAACTTGGGTTAGTACTAAAAGGTCAATAATTGATTAAATAAAGTTAGCCTTCTAAAAAGCAACCTTCATATCAAGGGGCATTTAACAGGTTGGCCTGTTTGCTCAACATAGTCCTTATTTCCCTGGGGCAAACTCACTCCACAGGGCACAACATATATTATCAAACAAAGACATCAACAGTAAAGGTTTAACTCACACCCTGCAGTCCTCTCCCAGGCCCACACAGCCTAATCTGACTCAGTGCTGCAGTCTCTACCTCACAGCCTTTTTTCCCTCCCAGCTCCCTTCCCTGGGAGCCTTTAACTTCCTCTGGAACAGCCAATTATCCCCATCAGCGGGCCCAGTCCTCCTAGTCAGGCCTGTAATCAGTTTCTTACTGCCTGCAACTGGGCTATAGCCTCTGAGATATGCAGTCTGCTACAGGGGAAAAATAAAACTTAGAGGAAGACTAGATTTTTCTGGGCATTGGTAGAGAGTTGCAAAGCCTTTTACTTGTAGGTAACCAGTTTGAATCCAGTCCTTTCAGTAGACATTAAAACCTATTCCTATCTAAAAAGTTTTTTGGTGTTCCAATTTATGGTAGGGTTAGTGGGTCTTAGGGTGCACCCTCATTGCAGATTGCAGAATAGCTCAGATACCTGGGCTAGCTTTAAATGTTTGGGTACTAGATGTGGTCTGAACACACCAGCACAGAGCTCAGTGGCTAATTTCTTTTCTGAAAAATCAGTTCAGTTTGCAGTGTTGACATACCATTATTCCATTTCCCTTAGCAGAACCTCAAGTAATCAGTATGTTCTGCCCAAACTGACACACTCAAAGAAGCAGAAATACTACATGTACCATGGAGAAAGAATTATCCCTATTGCTTTACAGGAACTTTCAGTCCAGGGCACAAAATGTGGAAAGCTTGCCCTGTACACAAAAAGAAGGGTTCATTTGTTAAGACTGGTCAGAGCCAATATCTTTATCTAACAGCAAATAGACAAAGATTTCTTTAAAGTTTCTGATTATTTGCAAATATAAAAAAAAGATTCTTAAACATTTCCAGAAAATGTTACATGTAGGGCTACACAAAAATGGACAGCCATAATTGGGGAACTTCTGGTTGGCTCCGTTCCAAGCCTGAAGTTAAAGTATCATTGAAAGATTTAAAAAACTGCACAAGCACAAGAGGGCCAGGGAGAAGGAAGAATTTGTAGATGTCGCAAATTAAAGAGCAGGAAAAATGAAAGCAAAGACTAAAGACCTTAGTATGCAAAATATTAAGGTGGCTGTAGAGATCAGACAGACAGGCAGACAGAATAATAAGGATCTATGCAAGACATATGAAATCTCAGAATTTATATGGTTTTGTATCTTTCAGCCCTACCTTTCTATGGTTCCATCTTTCAGAGTTGATAATTTTAAGATTCAGGTTCCTCTAGATGCAATGGCTCAAATTTGGTCCAATATATTTCCAGTAAGCTAGAAAGATGGTTGTAGAAATACTGGTATGTTCCATTTCCTATTCAAACATTTCTGCCTTACTACTCCACAACAACCTCTGACCACATAATGAATGACATTTCTGTACAGCAGACCTTGTCCCTCAGGAGCCTGTGGAAGGAGTTAACTACAAAAGGTTTCTGATGTGTTTTAGAGCTCTTTTATGGAATTCCTGAAAACCACAAGTTTGTAAATAAAGAACTCTAAATCAGTAACTGGACAAAACAAAAGAGCCTATTCCTTCCTCCCCTCCCCCCAATATTGATAGGATCAGAGCTCATTAACAATAGCTCTTGACATTCTGGTATCAAGTCATTGTTGCTACCACTGGTATAATAATAACATATCTGAGGGGGGTGCTAGAATCTTTATTTCTAGAAATTCTTTATTTATAAAACCCTATTTGGACGAAGAGGAAACACAAACATCAAGACAATTTGGCAATTCAGAGTTTCAACATCCCTGCATATTATAGTCTTACTTCATCCCACGCATCTTTGTTAATGCACTTCAGTTATGACGTGCACCTTTTCCCTGTAGCGGTCCTCTTGATATATATTTCAATACTGATTTACAGCACCACGTGTGTTTAGGATACTTCTATACTTCTAGTAATTCCCTTCAAACCTGAATTCATTACCCCAACTAAACTAGGCCTGGGCTTTATTAACATCTGTCCAAATGCACTATCTTGACCTTCCTACCTCTCTATGTTACTCGTGCATTTGCCTAATGCACTATAATTTTAATCCCCCCCCAACTTCTTATTCATCTTGTTCTACCATTAGACATTCATGCAGCTATTTCAGACTTCACTTGCTATGCCTTCCTACTCTATTTGTGCTCATTATTTCATAGCTTTTATTGGCAGCCATCTATCTTGGGAGACCATGGATATTGTGCCTTTGGTGGGTTACTGGGTACTACTACAGCTTCTTGAGTGGCTGAGGAGTCCAATGTGCGACAGGCAGACCCTCCGGCAAGTTTCCCATGCAAACTCAGTTGAATTTCTGCTGGCATGCCGAGTACCCTCTTGTCTTGCCTGCTTCTGATGCTTCTTCTCTATTTCCACACTGGCCCTCTCCATCTTGAAGCAATGTAGGCCCTGCTTTAAGGCAGCTTTCTACTCACAGCAGTCCAAAGTGCTTGATTCCAGCACTGGCCATCAATGCTCACCTCACTAAGGTTTTTCTTGCAGACATCAACAAAATGGAGTTTGGCCCATCCAAGTTGATGGTTGCCAGTAGCCAGCTCACCGTAAAGTATGTCCTTGGGGATTTGGCCATTGCTTATACAATTCATGAGTCCAAACCAATGGAAGCATCTCTGTCTCAGGAGTATGTATATACTTGCCCATAGCATGGAGCACAAGCTGAATCCAGTACTTCAGAAATAAAAACTTAACATACAAACTCCCTGTGTGATTTCATCCATTTTCAACCCTATAACCTGCTATCAAAACTGAACTTCTAGATCTCAGCAAGCCTTTTCAGTTTCCCATATAACAAGCCTTAACTAGAGAAAAGAATAAAACTCCTGTTCATAAATAGTGCAGGTGATGAAAGGCAGAAGAAAGTTAGTTTCCTCCTTCCTCTTCCATTATGTTATTTTAAAAGAACAACATATATTTCTTCTCCATGATGCGCTTTGCAGACTCTTTCCAGCTTGTCAGTGAAATGAAATAAGATCAATTCTCCTGTTCCAAAAAGGTAAGTGATAACTTGCAGATACAGTCTCAAGCTCTGATCCTTTCACTTTTTATGAATAAGTTAGAGATAGCTTTATTCTTTCTGGGAAACCTTAGTAGAGACAGTAGGAAAGTGTTGGTGATTTACTAGTTCCTTCCCTTCACAAGCTGTATGGCATGCTGTTAAAAAGCATTGTGCTGATATAGATACCATATTTCAGATGATTGAGAAAAGCAAGTGTCTAACTTTTGTGATCAATGAAAACCTAACTGTGTCTTTTCAGTAATTATAAAATTTCATCCCAAAAAACTATTTTCTGCCAACCTAAATTCACCTCCCATGTTCAGCTGGATGCAGGTTTTTCCACCTCCCATTTTAAACTGCTGTATAGTACTGTGCACCATTAAATGATTTCTGTACTTTAACCCAGTGGTGGCTACTCCAGTCTGAGGTTCTCTGTTAAAGATGAATTGCAAAGCAAATGCAAACATAATCGGTTTTGATTTTTAATGATGCATGGAGTCAACCTTGCCATTTTTCTTTTTCTGCTTCCCTCTTTGTATCTGAAATATCAGGTACACTCCTTGCCAAAGGACTTGAGCCATATCTTCAGGGGACACCACTCCTGACACGACAAGGCTGTAACCTGTGTTCCACGTGCCCTCCCTTTTCAGAAAGAAGATGCTGATTCTTGCAGTGTGGGACAAGAATCTATCAAAGTGCTCTGGCAAATAAAGGCAACAGAGGTTCTGTTTCTCCCAGTGTAAAGAATATGTCTTTATGCAGCATGAAGAAATATTTTCCCCCTTGCTTTACAGCTCACCTTTAAATATGGCATTTTCAAACTCCTGGAGGATCTGTAAGTGTGGCAACATTTGAGTCTGCCCTTTAGAAAATTTCTCACAGGACTAAGGTCTGGCCTATTTCTTCAGACATGCTTTTGAATTGTTCAGAATCCTAGATCCCTTGCAAATAGCTTTAAAACATAATAAGTAAATCTATTATCCAAATTATGATAGCTTTCTCCTGGAAAAATTGTGGGTCCTCAGAAAAGACTGCTCTTGGCAAAAATACAAGAAAGTTGTCAGGAAGGTATACTATTTTTGGAACACGTTTTTAAATTATTCGCCTCTTAAAAGGAAATAGTTCTTTATAGTTAGGAAAGTCAAAGACAATAATCACTATCAGACCCCTTGTTTTCCAAAAGGTAAATGATAAAATAAAAAGAACTATGAAAAAATTTTATGCATGCATAATGAGTGTAGACTCTGCCTCATTAGCAGGGATCTTGGTTTTCCCTGATTAAAAAAAATAATAAAAAAAATCACAAATTCTCTGATAAAACCCCCAAAATCCATGATTAAAATGAAAGGCCACTATATATACAGATATCAGTTGAACACAATGTTTTCTTGACATAGTGCCTCAATCACGATAACAAAATAAATGCTGAATACCTATAAATGTTGGTATTTGATTTTGGGGTTTTTATCGTAGAAAATCAGAGCTCCCCCTGCCCCCTTCACTCACAGAATGCAGGTCCAGGTTCCTCACTCCCCACCTGAGCTTTGAAATTGATTTGGATCTTTTAATTGGTCCCCTGACTCGATTCGGATTTAGAGAATCAGGCACCGAATTGGGCTGAATCTCCTCTGAATCGAATCACCCTCTGAAGCTTCACACAGCGCTAATATACATGCACATAGCACGCCCTGCCTGACTGCCCTCCTCTTGCTCCCCCAGCCCCTTGCAGGCTGGAACTCTGTCAGCCTGAAAACAGCTCTTTGCAAAGCTGAAAAATCTGTAGGTTTCTCTGTTAAGATGAGAAATCTGCTGTTTCTTTGGGTAAAGGGGAAAATCTGTGTTTTTCTCCATTTCCCTGTGGGAAACAGAAAACTTGGATCCCTGCTCACTTGAGGGACGTCTCCGCTCTTAGCCATGAATACTCTTATTCATGTTTTATGACTGAGCTGCATGGAAAAGGACTTTTCTTTGAAGCAGTATACAATGCCTCTGCCATGATGGGACTACAGGTTACTTGAAGAAAAGTTAGATCAAGCTGCGAGGGATTTAGCTGATAAAGAAACAGATAAGCCATATTGTAAAACAGATAAGCTGAAACAAGCCAATAGGTCTACATTTCTTCCTTTTTCCAGAAGGTATTTTCTAGACTCCAGATTTAGTGCTCTCCCTTCTTTTGCTCTTCCCCCTTGCTTCTGAATTCAGCAATGGGTTGAGGGATGAGGAAGGGGAAGGGCAGTGGTCCTCACCATTTTCTTGCCATGGCCCTTCTAGACACATGGACTCAAAGGAAATTAAGTTTAAAAGTATAAAAGATAAATGGTTCTATAAAAAATGACTAAGACTCCCTTTCTGGATTTAATGATTATCCATTATATGCTCATTTTGTTCAACCTTTACCTCCTTATACACCTTGAAGATCTGTTTGCCCTAGAGCAGTGTAAAAAAAGGGAGACTTAAGACCAACTGAGCATCTAGGAAGTCTTCTGTTACATTCCTTTCTTCTACAGTAGCACCTGAAGAATGGTTCAGTGGATATCAGATGTTTCCATTTCCCACTAAACTCCATTCTTTCTTCTGTGATGAGAACGATAAATATTTACGCAAGATGGAAATTTCTTTACATGCTAATGCTTTAGATCTGGCTCAATGAATGTTACTAAATAAACACCTTCCTCCTTTGCTAACATTTGAACCATTCTCTTCCTCTCTGTCCTGTGCTGCAAATTATGACCATGTCCATATAGTCAAACCAAAGAGAAAAATCACAAAAAGAAGAGAAGTTAACCACAGTAACACAAGAGGCCTCAGACCAAGATACCATTGGGTTGGTAGCTGTAGAAATAAAGCAAGAAATGCTCCATGTTTACAAAGTCACAGCAGTGTGTTTGGGATGAATCCTTTACAATTTTCCAGGTCTTTGTTTTGGCAACTGGTATTAGTCAAGATGGAACAAAGCAATTTAGGATAACATGATTCTATTTTCATCTTGCTTGACACCTGCATAAAGTTAATGAGCCCCACACACAGCTATTTCAGGCCAGATTAGTCTAATGAGGGTTGTAGAATGTATCAGTCCACTTATTTTTTCATAACTTTGAGCAGAAGGTGAAAATACAAGGAAATGCATCATGCCTTTTTCTCCATTTCTTCAGTGACCTCTTCTATGGTATTCTGAGTATACTGGACAGGTGGTTAATATGTAGCAATATAGATCCATTATTTCTAAACTGGATTTCTGAGAATTATATCTATTTGTTTACAAGCCCTAACAAAGGCTCTTTGATCAGCGTAGGCTTGAAGTTAAGGAAGCTTGACTGGCAGGTGGGAAACACAGGATGCAGCATACATTGCTCCTGTCAGGCTGAAATATTTCCCCTTCCTTCCCAGCCACTATTTCTAGTTGTCCCAGTATCAATTCTGGCAGCACTGAATAAACACCAGAAGAAGCCATGACTGGTTTCCCTCAGAGGAAATGAAAAAGTTGGTCAATATAGAGCCTACATGGGGAAGAATATAGAGAGGAAAATGGAGACATCTGGGAAGACCTCCTGAACCTCCACCAAATCAAATCAATTTAGATTTCAATGTGGTGCTATATATGATTTAAGAAAAAACCCCAAAACAATAGGGAGTGGGCAGGGAAGAATTTGGTGAGGATCTGCAGAGAGAAAAAGCAGCAGACCAGACTTGAGTATGATATTGTACAAGCAAGTCTAAATAGATAAACATCAAAGAAACTCATCTGGCCTTGAAGCAGAATCTGTCACTTGCAATTGTTACTATTTAACTGGGACCTTGGGGTCTTGGCCATGTTTATACATGTGTAATTTTTCCCCTGTTATATAGGCTGTCAGATTATTTCCCCCAGCTATAGGCTAAGTGCTGCTGAATGCACCAGCAAACAGCATGGCACAGTGGAGAGCTGCTGCTTTTGTCACTAGCAAGGGAATTAATTTCAGCCTGAATCTCATCTTTCTGATTAACAGGAAAACTCATACGATGGTAGTTAAACCGGACATAATGATAACCTATGATTTCTGAAAACCTGTTCTTTTGTATCATAATGCATAAAGGAGGAATAGTACACAGCCTCTTAAAACTGAAAGAGACAACAATTAGGGTGCTGACAGAAGTGACATTTGTTACATGATCAACCCCCTGAAAGCACTCTACAGCCATGCCCTGACAGAACTGCATGGCTGCAGAGCACTTTAAAAGTGCCTGATCGTCTGACAAATTAACTTTTATTACATGAGGGTTCAGATGAAGGTGCTTCAAAGCACTACTAATCAGTGCTCCCCTCTCCCCCCCAGTGCAGGCTGGGCAAACCCCAGCCTGGAGCTCCATCCCATCCCTTCTACCCCCTCACATCATGCAGAGAGCACTGAAGCTGAGGGGTGGGGGCAGGGCTAGAGGAGAAAGAATGAAGACATGCAGCTCCGCCTGGATCAGCTCCGAAGTGGAGCTTGGTCCCCCAGCCCCCTGACCCAACAGGGAACACCTGTTGGGTCAGGGAGAGTGCTGTAACTCATGGTGCTTTCTGTGAAGCACCATGAGTTACAGTGGGGGGCTACACATCTGTCAGCGCTCTTATGGCTTGATTCTGCAACTCTTATTCAGATTGAGTAGCATCCTCAGGGCTAGGGAGATCAAGTGGCCAAAGAGTCAATGGCTTTAGGCGATTGTAAGGCACTCTGTGTGGAAACTGAGGCAAAGGTTTCTTTTGGAGAGAGGGTACAGGGGCTACTGAGGTCTGGCACTCATGTTGAAACAGAATGGGAATAAGAAGAGATGTGATATTCAAGAGAATATTCACCCCCAGTGCCTTAAGGGTTAAGTTCACTCCACATTATAATACCTTCTTCCTCAGCTTATTACTCAAACTATTTGTCATGTTACCTTCATAGAATTACAGAATCACAGAAGTAGGGTTGGAAGGGACCTTGTAGATCTTCAAGCCTGACCCCTTGCCTGGGCAGGAGAAAAACTGGGTTCAAATGACTCCAGCCAGATAGGCATCAAGCCTCTTCTTAAAGACCCCCAGGGTAGGAGCCAGCACCACTTCCCTTGGAAG